>NW_017670264.1:1087981-1092531 GCF_001879085.1 Nicotiana attenuata | reverse complement strand
CCCCCCCCCTCAAACCCTCTCATTATTCACCATACGCCGCCTCTGAAATCCCTCTTCAGACAACAAACCGCTTCTGACCTCTTATCATTACTCTTTAGAAATCCGACCCATCGGGCAGCACACATAATAGGATGAATATAGACAAGAAAACACCCAAAATCGAGGACTCGAACCAATTTTGGTTCGTTTTAAAGAAAATATGTGAACCCTATTTTTAGGGTAAGTCAGAATCATCAAAATATAGAGAGAATCGGACTCACACGTTGTAGAATAAATGCGTGTAGACGGAATGTCGTCCAGATTCAAGAAATGGATAGAATCAGAGTAGTAGTACTTGCCATGTTTAGGCAAGTACTAAGTGATACCCTATAGAATCATCCAGTAGCGGAAATATACAGATATGGTAAGCAAATAGGAAGGAAATCCCATTAGAATAGGGATTAGGAAAGGGGATTTAGGGTGTGACGGCTAGGGTTAGGGTTCTTCAGAAGGGAGGGAGTTGAGAGAGTTTGGTGACGGCGGGTGAGAGGGAACGGGGGAATTAGAGTTTAGGGGTTAGTATTAAAAGGGGTAGGTTAACAAGGGTCGTTGATCTTAGGATATCAACGGCCAGGATTTAATAAGTGAGCGGGGAGGGTTGGTTAAATGGGTCGCGACCGGGTTAGGGTAATTGGGTCATTGGTTTTGGGCTGGGGTTATTGGTTTAGTCATTTTAGGTGTTGTGTTGGGTACTTTGGGCTGGTTTGGGTAGCCTAGGTCCGAAAATAGGAGGAATTTAGGGTTATTAATTAAATACCCATTTTAATTAATAAAAATAATTTATAAAAATGATAAATAAAATAGTAAAAATATTATTTGTGCATAAAAATGGTTAGCAACAATTATTCAACACGATAAAAATATAAAAAGTTATTTTGCATAAATAAAGTAGTTACAAGTGTATATGGGCTATTATTGCAAAATATGCAATTTTAGCCTTAAAATGCAAGTGTAATTATAATAAATGCACCAAAAAATATTTAAAACTTTAATATGGATATAAATGATGAAGTTAGATGATAAAATCATCATAAAATTATTTGTGATGCAATTAATGATTGTTTATTTAATAAAATATGAGAAAAAATTAATTTAAAATCTTTAAAATTATAGAAAAATACTTGTATGTGTTTATGAATCAAATGATGATGCATATGCACTCTTTTGAAAGCATATATGTATATTTGAAATATATGAGGGAAAAATTGGGTATCAACAGCTACCCCTCTTTACCCGGGAAAGATGAAAGAGTTGTCAGGTAAAGAAATGATGACCGATTTCGACCGAATGGGGTGATTTGAAAGATACAGGCCGCAATCTGGCTTCTGAGCTACCTACATATCCTTCGTCTTACAGGAATCAGGCCGTGTGTAGTTCTGGATCCAGCGGTTGAATAAGCTGATGGAGTTATTGTAAGAACAAATACTACAACATTTTAGGCCTACAACCACCCCTGAAAAGTGTGGCCTAAGATGCCAAGAAGTGTAGCATTTGGTCAAAGGCAACACTTTATGGCTTTAGGCAATGCTTTTTGGGGGGTGGCCTAAAGTACCGTAACCTTTGACTATTGGCCACGCTTTGTAGGTGTTGTCTTAGAAGCCACGCTTTAAAAGTGTGGCCGACAAGGTACAAAGGCGACACTTATATTTTCTCATATAGCCACGCTTTTATGACATAAGGCTACACTTTCTAAGCGTGATCTTTGTCACGTTATAGACTACACTTTTAAAGCGTGACTTCTAGAGCAATATTTATCATTAACAACACCAGATTGACAATCCATATAGCCACACTTTCTAAGCGTGGCAATTTTGTCTACACCACGAAGAAATTTTTTAAATATTTATATTAGCCACAATTTTGTGGTTAAAAATTATATTTGTTTACATCAAATTTTGTTCATATATATATATCTCAAGCATTAAATTAGATAGTAAGTAACAGAATAAAAATAATTCAAATGCATATACTTGAAATAAACTTCAGCAAAGAAACATACTTTGCGTACTATCTATATAGTAATAAAGCACTGTTGGTTCAAGAAGTTGGTTCAAGAAGTTCACTAGCAAAGACCTCGACAAAACCAAATGTATTCATGTTGATAGTATCAATATAAAAAAAATAAACATCACAATTGTTCAAAAGGTCTTCACCATTCATTTTAATGAATCAAATTTATTTGTGGCCACCATTTCCAATTGCATCACCGGTATTTTCCTACACATTCAAAATGAAATTAAAAATTAGAAAGAAACAAATATATAGTATGCACTGGTTATATCTTACTAAGAACTAATGAGATTTTATTTCACAACTATAGCATAACAATGTCTTTTTTTTTTATTACCATTTTTTACCTTATTCCTATTCTACAGTTATTTCCAGTATAGCAGTAAGTCTGGGTTTCTTGTATCTCTTTAGAAGCAGAGAAGAACATACAACACTTACAGATGACATAGCCATGCATGCACCAGCTACCCAAGGTGGCAACTTGAGCTTTGTTAAAGGAAAGAAAACACCAGCAGCCACTGGGATGGCAATCACATTATATGCCATGGCGAAGACATAATTCCATCTAATGTGGGAAAATGTCTTCCTCGACAGATCTATAGCGGTGATGACATCCTCCAAGTTGCTCCTCATTAACACGTATTCAGCAGCTTCTATTGCGATATCAGTCCCTGCTCCAATTGCCATACCGATATCAGCACCAGCTAATGCAGGCGAGTCATTGATTCCGTCACCTACCATAGCAACTACATTTTCTCCCTTTTGAAATGAACGGATGACCTCAGCTTTCCCTGCAGGCAATACTTATGCTCTAACATCATGAATGCCATCCTCCTTAGCAACTGCACGAGCTGTTCTCCAATTATCGCCAGTGACCATGACAGGTTTGACGCCCATTTTCAGGAGCCCCTCTACAACAACAGTTGCTTCTCTCTTCAGTGGGTCTGCTATCCCGATAGCACCTACGATAGTATTATCTCGTGCGACAAGAATGCCAGACCTGGCGCTTTCTTCCATCTCTACAACAAACTTACTACATTGGAAGGTATGGTTATCCCGTTTTCTGTTATCAACTTCCGGTTACCAACCAAGATCCATTTCCCTTCTATGAAGCATTGCACGCCTTTTCCAGGCAAGGCAGAGAAATTTGAGACATCATGAAGCCATCCAGAGAACTTAGCTTGTTCACTGTTACTTTGAGACTCCTTGGAGTCACAAGGTTCGTCAAAGAAATGGAAATGGCGAGAATACTCCAGTATGGCTTTAGCCAAGGGGTATTCACTGCTAGCCTCCACTGAAGCTACAAGTGTAAGTAATTCTCCACGATTCATCTCTGTGAAAACTTTTACTGTCGTAACTGTAGCTTTTCCCTGGGTCAGAGTACTTGTTTTATCAAATATCACGTATTTAATCTTCTGTGCCCTCTCTAATGTATCTCCTCCTTTTATCAGCACACCATTACTGGCACCAACCCCTGTTGCAACCATAACAGCAGTGGGAGTGGCCAAACCAAGTGCACATGGACATGCAATCACCACAACTGATATTGCAAACATGAGAGCAAACACGAAATAATTGCCATTTTCTGGCAGCCATTCTTCTGGATAGCCTCCAAGAAGCCCAGCAACATACCTGGTGAGTGTAATAACTTATCCAGTATTAGGGCACACAACATGAAAATGATTGGTGATATATTATCGCATAGCAGACAATTGCAAATAGAATAGTCAAGAGAAGCTCACCATCCCAAGAACGTAAATAAAGACAAAGTTACAACTGTAGGGACAACAATGCTTGCAATCTGAAAGTCAAAATATAACCATAATGAGAAAATTCTGGCAGCTCACAACATGAAATACAATGCTAGATCAAGAATTCAACTGCAGATTCAAAAATCAAAAGAGGAAAAGATAAAGAAGTGAAGACGCTCTTTGATACTTTAAGTACTACTTAAGATATGCTACTGAAGCTGTATAAGCTCGAACCCTGTAACAAATGCACCCTTTTAAGTGGTTCCTTTATCATGCACTTACTAGATAAAATTCCAGTTGCAAGAAAAGATAAGGACGGCAAAGGATACAGTTTGAGTTCGACTAATGAACTTCTTTATTTCAGTTTGCTTATTGTTTCTTGACCTCTGAGATATGCTATTGAAGTTGTATAAACTCCAACCTACAACAAATTCACTCTTCAAATTGTCCCTTTATCACACACTTCTTAAATAGAATTCCATTAGCAAAACATGACAAGGACAACGAAGGATAGAGTTTGGCTATGCCCATTGATGTACAAAAATCGAAGTTCAATTTAGTGGTCAAGAAAAAAAGCAAACTGAATAAGAAATTTACGAGTCGAACCTAAACTGTTATGATTTTCAGCTACTTAAGCTGTTGGAAATTCAAATTGGCAATCCAATATTTGATGTGGTAAAAAAAAATAGAAACATGCTTCGCCCAAAGCATCAAACTGCAACAAGCACTTTACAGATCCAGGAGGATAAT
>NW_017670264.1:1076404-1087792 GCF_001879085.1 Nicotiana attenuata | reverse complement strand
TGACTCAAAAACTGTGTTAGAGCCAACTTTTGTAGCCTGTATGTGAAGTGAACCATGTAAATTGATTGTACCTCCAATGACTACTGAATTGACCTCCTTCAGAACATGAATAGGTTCTCCAGTGACTATACTCTCGTTAACATGACTTGAACCCCATACAACGACACCGTTTACTGGAACTTTTGCACCAGGAAGCACTTTAAGAATATCACCAGGTTGAATCAACAAAGCATCTATTTCTCTTTGTCCTATGATTCTTCCACCTAAAGACAGACTAAACATAACTTCAATGACAGTCCTTTGTTATCAATATTGGTTTTTGCATTTTGGTATTGGTTGTTTTCATACATTTGCCAGTAGTATATTGCAACTCTGACAGAAAAAACCTGATAGGTACAATTATTGAAACATTAAAAGAAATTCTGAATACTTGTACCTTTATCTTTGACAAGCAATGTAGCAGTAGCTGGAGTCAGTTCTACGAGCTTTTTGATAGCATCTGACGTCTTTCCTTTTGCAAGAGTTTCCATGTACTTTCCCAGAAGTACAAATGTTATTAACATGGCACTTGTTTCAAAGTAAGTGGGAGACCAGAATCCAGAAATTGCACCATAAAGTAGCGCATATACAGAGTAAACATAGCAAGCTGTAGTCCCCACTGCAACTAAGACATCCATGTTTGTGGAACCATTTCTAAGTGCTCTTCCTGCTGCAACGTAAAAACGCTTACCAATGACAAATTGAACAACAGTCACTAAAGCCCACATTAGCCAATCACCCATTAGGAAGGGACCGCACTGCCAAAGTAATAAAGCATAAAGCAGAGGTATGTGAGGGCAGACGACTCGCATGAGAAATAGAGGAACACTGAGAGACAAGCTTGCTGTAAATAGCCTAAACATGCTTGAGGATTCTTCAAGATCTCCAGAAGCAATTCTTGTGTAAGGGTTCTTAACAAGCAACTTAAACTTTCCACCACTTCCTCCCTCAATACCATTAACTAAGGATCTTGAGCCAAGAACCTCAGGATCAAAGACAACTTCCAGTTCTCTTGATATCCTATCAAAATAAAACTGTTTGACACCATGCAACTTGGAAAGAATGCCTTCTAACAACTGCGTATCCATCTCAGCAGATACTCCAACCACCCCAAGTACAATCTTGTCCTGCTCATTGCTCTGTACAAAGGAAGCTTCAAAACCAGCATCTTCAACAGCATTCACTATATCGTCTTTACTGATTATGGATGGATCATATTCAACCTCGCCTAGTGATGTAGCCAAAGCAACTACTGCCTTTCTTACTCCTGGAAGCTTTCTTAGGATACCTTCAACAGAATTTACACAAGCTGCACATGTCATACCACCAATCGTAAACTGTCCTAATAAAGTTCCATGTTGGCTTGTGCAAGATGCACTAGGTTCTTCAAGAAGCTCTGCCTCGAACCCAACATCTTTTATAGCAATTTTAATCTCTTCATCCCGAAATTCTCACTTGAATCCTTCTCAAATTATCGTTCAATTTATCGAAATTTAGAGCTCCAAGTACACTATTCGAGCAACTCAAGGTTCAGCACATCAATGGATTAACAGACAAATTTCACCCTATTTATAAACTATTTGACTTCTAAAGTACCATATAATTGCAGTTGAATTTTTCCTTAAGTGGAACAGATGCAAAATATAATTTCTAAATTAAAGACTGCACTTTTTTTCAAACCGCAACTTTATACCAAGAGTTCATTCCAAAGAAAATGAGTTTTGAATTTTATAATGTTCACATCACAATAGTAGCCAGGAAATACAAGAGCAAATTGAGCTTGTACACTTCTTTTCTATGTTTAAAGTAGTTATCAGAAATCATTTTTCTAAGTGGCACTAGTTTTTGCTAGCTGAAACATGCAAACTTTGGGATTACGCAGATCATGTATACTCCAAATCAGAATTCAGAATATGAAATTTACCAAATTACTCGAACACAGCGCTAACTCCTATCCAATGTACTTTTTATTCACATGAACTAATGTTAATCTTCTCACAACAAATCTTAAGCTGCTAAGCGAGAGATACATATGTTTTGCACGAATAGTTGAAGCCATACCCAATCGCAAAAAGGATGTTATCCAAACGCATTTCAAGTAGTTGTAGTAAAACTTGACCTGTTGACCCTTAACAAAAGAACAAGATATTACATAATATGAAAATGGAATAGGTTCTAAGCTTGAATATAGCCACCATACCAATGAAACTCTCGAAGATTTTTTCCTACCAATAATAGTTGACATGGAGAGCTTAAAATCAATCAAGTCGCACATAATCAAAGGAAATCAAAGCAACAAAAAAAGCCAATTTGCAATGAAAAAAAAAGGTATCTACACATACCAAAATTGAAGAACATCTAAAGAATCTAATAGACAAGATCTTAGCTTGCAACTTGGGTATCTGTACATTTAGAAATTTGACATGAAAAGGAAGAGAAATCACAATAATTACTAAAAGAGGGAACATCAAAAAATCATTCACGATACTGCTAAAAAGAATATACTTAAAATCTTTCTATACGAAGAAACAAGAAAAATATGAAATTTGTGAGTACCCAAGAAAGAAAATGACACTGGCGTAGGTACAGAACAAGAAAAATATAAAATTTGTGAGTATCCTGAAGCTATATATACTTGTATTCAAAGAAGAAAATACCAATGGCGAGCAGATAGGGTTGTTGCTACTAAAATTAGGCTCATAAATCAGCTACGGTTGTTGCGACTAAAATTAGGGTCACAAAGCAGCTAGGGTTTTAAAATAAATTGCTAATATTTGGGACTAGCAAAGCAATAAATAATTTATACGTTTATTCTTTTATGGAATAAGCATCAAATTAGATAGCGGGACCAATATCTAAAATTTTAATACCGTTGAGATGAAGGAAACTATGGCAATCGGAGACCATACGATGGTAAATAAAGAAGAAGAAGAGCAGCAACATGAGATTGAGGCCATCTCTACACGATATATATATATATATATATATCCATTTTTTTGCCCATGCTACAATAAGACAAATGCAAAAGAATTCTCGTTTCTCTGGCTTTAATAATTTCTTCAATGCGCTTGGAAACAAAAATAACTGTAATTCAAAGCAAACATTTCCTTTTGAAAGGGATTTCAGGGGAACACTACTCAAAGGAGGGTGAGAAGTGAGGATACACTACCTAAGAAGGTGCGAAAACACTTCGCTGATTTGTCAGAGGTGCTGAAGCAAGAAACCCTAAATAAATGTATCCATAGAGATTTTAGGGAGGAGCGAGATATTTTGCCATTTTGAAATGGCAGAATGGCCTAAATGACACTTATACTTGTGCCATTTTGTCGTGTCGGTCCTCTTACTTCACTTTTTTTTATCCAGACACTTTAACTTGTTCAAAATTAATATTTTAAACCCCTCTGACCATTGACCGAGCATATGTGACAACTTGATTACTGAGTTGTACAAAATATGTATACTTCACGCGTATAACGAGCGTGAATGTAAAAATTTATATTAAAAAATGATTAAAAAAAAAAGAAGAAGACAAAAGAAATAAAAAACAAAAACATAGTAGTATGTTTCTTTATAGTTTTCACCAGACCCACCCTTTCCCTTGTTCTTTTTCTCTTTATCCCCTTAGTCATCTCTTTCCCCCCCCCCCCCCCCTCTCGTTTTTCCGTATCCCTTGCCCCATTTCTTTTCTTTTTCTTTTTCTTTATTTCCCCTTCCTGTTCTTCCCCACCCCTGCCCCTTTTCTTCTTTTCTTCTTTTTAAATTCATAGATCTAATTTTCCTTTGTATGGTCTAGTTAATTATCTATTTTTCATTATTTGTTTGCTTTGTGAATATTTGTTTTTAGTACAAAATAGTGTAATTTAATTAATAAAAATTTTTAATTTTTATTACTCTTGTATGGTTGTTGTTATATAGGGATGAAGTTAAGATTATTAAAATATTAGGAACCCTTTTCTGGAAAGCAAGATCTTAACAGGGGAAGGAGCGGGATTTAAAGCTAGTGAAATCGTGAATGAGTGAAGGAATGAAGATAAGACGAAAATGGCGAGAAGAATAACGGAATTGGGTTGCTACTATGGTTGGCCAACTGTATTTTAGAGAGAAAAGAACATGCTGGAGATAAGGTATTTAGGTAGAGGTGGGATAAGGGTTCTTATGGAGGAATTGGGAATGGGAGAGTACTGTTCATGGTGTTATCTGGTGGCTAGATTCAGACAGTACAATAAGGAGAGGATGATGGTGGAGAAGAAAGAAAAATAAAGAAAAGGTTTAAAAAAAAGAGGGAGGAAAGATAAAAAGTTTTTTTCATATAATTCTTTTTTAAAAATGCTGAAGTGGCATATCTTTATCTGACGTGGATTCTAGCACCATGCGATTGAGAGACACGCAGCGTCAGAAGGGTTTAAAATATTGATATTAAATAAGTGTAAGTGCCTGGATGAAACTTTATTAATTATAGGGACTGGGATGACAAATGAGAACAATTACAAGTGTCTATTAGGCTATTCTGCCTTTTGAAATTGGGAAAAAATATTTCACGAAGAGATATATATTGGAGGGAAAATTTTAGCCAAAAGTTTTATTGGACTTTTAGAGAACACTTAAAAAGTGTTGCTTTTAGAATTATAAAAAGAGCACACTTAAAAGGTAGCCATATTTACAAGTAAATGTTGTCAATTGTTGTATGATTCAGCAACGTTTAACAAGTGTGGCCAAATAAAATAAAGAGCACGTTTTACAAGCGTGGCCAAATTTTCCGTTGCCAAAAGCTCTATACAAAGGCCACCCTTTGAAAGTTGCCCAAATATATTTTTGGGCACACTTTTCAGGCGTTGTCTAAAACTAGTGTGGCATTAGACCATATTTGCTGTAGTGAAACAAAATATTCTGGACAGGATGGATCGGGATTTGAAAATGGTTGTGGATACTTGAGTAGATGTTGGATGAGAATGGGTAACGGACGATGATCGGTTACGTTTGAAATAATTTGAGGGATATGAACGTTGAATGGAAAGGTTTCTCCCGTTAGGAGAACGGTTGCTTCTTGGATTACCTGCAAACTCAGAATATGATTGCATGCAAGTATATATAGATTATTGCATAAACTTAAACATGATGCGAATTTCCATTTGGACCTTGAAGTTTGTCTTTGGACGGTGAGGATGACGTCCTTAGACCATGATGTCCCGGGCCATGAATTATGCGGTAAGGGATTCGCAGGCCATGAAATGACATTCTCGGGCCATGAAGATGGTGCCTCCGAACCATGATGCCTTTGAATAATGATGTGCAAGACTGGGAGGTCCTCAAGCCATGACATGGTGTCTCCCAGCTATGAGAATGATGCCTTCGGACGATGACGCCTTTGGACAAGTTGGCTATATATCAGCCCATGAGATGCAGAGACATGATGCCAGAGATAATAACAAGATATGGCTTAGTCTTGCGTAGAGTTTGGGGCAGAGCTTAGCCCCGATAGAGGAAAATAATGCAAGGTTTAGAATAGAGCAACATTTATGCAAAGGGAGACAGTGCTTAGTCTCATGCAAGGTTTGGGACAGTGCTTAGTCCCATGGCAAGGAAAGGCAATGTTTAGTCTTATGCAATAATGGAGGCAATGCTTAGCCTCATGTAAGAAAAGGAGACAATGCTTAGTCTCTGGCAAGGAAAGGCAATGCTTAGCCTTATGCAATAATGGAGGCAATGCTTAGCCTCATGTAATGTAATGAGGGTAGTTCTTAGCCCTATGGAGAGAAAGGGAGTGCTTCGCCTCATGCAATGTAATGAGGGCAGTGCTTAGCCCTATGCAGAGAAAGGCAGTGCTCAGCCTTATGCAATGATGGAGGCAGTGATTAGCATCATGCAAGGATCGAGACAGTGCTTAGTCTCATGCAAGGAGAAGGCAGTTCTTAGCCTTATGTAGATTGGGAGGTAGGGCTTAGCTTCATGCAAGGATCGAGACAATTCTTAGTCTCATGCAAATGTAGGAAAGGCAATTCTTAGCCTTATACAGATAGGGAGGCAGGGCTTAGCCTCATGCAAGGATCGAGACAGTGCTTAGTTTCATGCAAGGATAAGGCAGTGCTTAGCCTTATGCAGATTGGGAGGCAGGGCTTAGCCTCATGCAAGGATCGAGACAGTGCTTAGTCTCATGCAAACGTAGGGAAGGCAATGCTTAGCCTTATGCAAATAGGGAGGCAGGGCTTAGCCTCATGCAAGGATCGAGACAGTGCTTAGTCTCATGCAAGGGGAAGGCAGTGCTTAGCCTTATGCAGATAGAGAGGCAGGGCTTAGCCTCACGCAAAAGGATCGAGACAATGCTTAGTCTCATGCAAATGTAAGATTAAGAGAGAAGTATTCTTAGCTGGAAATATGTTTATGTATGGTGATTCTATTGTTGTGACGATGCTTATGGTGATGACCTATTCCTGCAGCCAAAGAAAATTTATGAGTTTTGCGGGGGAGGTTGGTTCGTGACTTTGTCTGCTTGCTTTGCTCCACTCTGCCTGAGGGTCCTGTTCAAGTCACCACGGGTAGCGCTTGGCTAAAATTAAAGTTTCTTTTCAAAAGTATGTGTGTATGGTTTTCAAAAACATAGTAATATGCAAATTACAAAATCAATTAGATGAACCAGTGACTGTGATGTTATCAGAGACATTGCAACCTCCTTGCCATAGAATTTTGAGGGTCCTCCTCAAAATTCTGCCCCAGTTATCTAAATGATCTTCTGGCTGCTCTGCATGTAGTGTCATTGGCTGTACTTGCTTCGGAATTTTGAGGGTCCTCCTCAAAAATTTTCCCCAGTTTCTGATTATGGGGAAAATGAAAATTTTATTGAATTGTGACCGAACCCACAAGGCTGCCTACGTATCCCCTCTTAAATGGGAATCAAGTCAAGCGTAGTTCAATTACATCATAGATTTACAAATAGTATCTTTTGACTATGTCGGAGTTGATAGGCTTTGGCCAGATTTCTCCGTCCATTTCTGCGAGTATGAGTGCTCCTCCTGTTAGTACCCTGTGAACCATGTAGGGACCTTGCCAGTTGGGTGAGAATTTCCCCTTGGCTTCATCTTGATATGGAAAGATCTGTTTCAATACCAGATGTCCCAGTGTGAACTGTCTAGGTTCGACCCTTTGTTGAAAGCTCTGGACATCGTATTCTGATAAAGCTGACCATGACACACTGCATTCTTTCTTTTTCCGTCGATAAGAGCCAATTGTTCATAGCGACTCCTTATCCATTCTGCATCACTGAGTTCTGCTTCCTGTATAAATCTCAAAGAAGGAATTCTACCTCGGCGGGGATGACAGTTTCAGTACCACAGACCAGCAAATAAGGAGTTGCCTCGGTTGATACGCGGACTGTGGTGTGATATGCAAACAAGGCAAGTGGTAACTTCTCATGCCATTGCTTGTGGTTCTCTACCATCTTTCTTAGTATCTTCTTGATGTTTTTGTTTGCGGCCTCCACGGCTCCATTCATTTGAAGCCTGTATGTTGTGGAATTCATGTGCTTGATTTTGAAGGTTTCACACATAGCTTTCATCAGATCATTGTTGAGATTGGCGGCATTGTCAGTGATGATGGACTCTGGAACCCCGAATTGACAAACAATACGATCCCTGACAAAATCTGCGATGACTTTCTTGGTTACAGCTTCGTAGGATGCAGCTTCAACCCATTTGGTGAAGTAATCGATGGACACTAAAATAAATCAGTGTTCGTTCGAAGCAATGGGTTCGGTTGTACCAATGACATAATTCCCCAAGATGCAAAAGGCCAAGGTACACTTGTTGTATTGAGTTCGTTTGGTGGCACCCGTATCATATCTGCATGTATCGGCACGGTAGCATTTCTGGACATACCAGATGCAGTCTGTTTCCATAGTCATCCAAAAATATCCGGCCCTGAGTATCTTCTTGGCTAAGACGAAACCGTTCATATGTGGGCCGCAGGTTCCGGCATGTATTTCTTCAAGTAATTTGGAAGCCTCCTTGGTGTCAACACACCGTAATAGTCCTAGATCAGGAGTTTTTTTATACAGAATTCCTCTGCTTTGGAAGAAATGATTGGACAACCTCCGAAGTGTGCATTTTTTAGTGTGGTTTGCATGCTCTGGACCCTTTGCCAAATATTCCTTAATATCGTGGAACCATCGATTTTCGTTTGTTTCTTCTTCAACATGAGCACAGTACGTCGGCTGATTATGGATTCTTATCGGAATGGGATCGATGAAATTCTTGTTCGGATGTTGTATCATGGAGGACAAAGTGTCCAATGCGTCTGAAAATTCATTCTGGATTCTGGGGACGTGCCGGAACTCTATCTTTATGAATCTCTTCATCATCTCTTGTACGTGATGTAGATATGGTAGTATTTTGGTATTCTTTGTAGCCCATTCTCCTTGTACCTGGTGCACCAGCAGGTCTGAGTCACCAATTACCAGCAGTTCCTGAACATTCATATCGATTGCCAAAGTGAGCCCTAATATGCAGGCTTCATACTCAGCCATATTATTGGTGCATGGGAACCTGAGTTTTGCAAACACTGGGTAATGCTAACTGGTTTCTGATACCAAGACGGCTCCGATTCCGACTCCCTTGAAATTTGCAGCTCCGTCGAAAAACAATGTCCACCCGTCGTAGGCTTCAGCAATGTCTTGTCCTACGAATGTCACCTCTTTGTCAGGAAAATATGTTTTTAGTGGTTCGTATTCTCCTCCTACAGGATTTTCGGCAAGTTGATCTGCCAATGCTTGTCCTTTGACTGCCTTCTGAGTTACATAGATGATATCGAATTCACTCGACAATAATTGCCACTTGGCCAGCTTTCCTGTAGGCATAGGCTTCTGAAAGATGTACTTTAGGGGATCCATCCTTGATATAGGATATGTGGTATAGGCACAGAAGTAGTGCCTCGGTTTCTGAGCTATCCATGTCAGAGCAGCAGGTGCGTTCTAGCAAAGAATACCGTGCTTCATAAGGTGTGAACTTCTTACTCAGATAATATATGGCTTTCTCTTTTCTCCCCGTCTCGTCACGTTGCCCCGAAACACAACCGAAAGCCCCATCTAATACCGAAAGGTAGAGTAGTAGTGGTCTACCAGGTTCTGGCGGGACTAGGATTGGTGGTGTGGACAAGTATTCCTTGATTTTATCAAAAACCTTTTGACAATCCTCAGTCCAGCTGGTTGCAGCATCCTTCTTTAGCATTTTGAAAATTGGTTCACATATCACCATGAACTGTGCTATGAAGCGGTTGATGTAATTGAGATGTCCCAAGAAACTCATCACGTCCTTCTTGTTCTTTGGTGGTGGTAATTCCCGTATAACTTTGACTTTTGACGGGTCCAACTCGATTCCCCGGCGACTGACGATGAATCCCAACAATTTTCCGGCAGGAACCCCAAATGCACATTTTGCGGGGTTCAGCTTTAGATTGTACTTCCGCAGTCGGTCAAAGAACTTTTTCAAATCTGCTACGTGATATGTGGCCTTCTTGGATTTGATGATGACGTCATCCACATATACTTCTATCTCCTTGTGTATCATATCATGGAAGATGGTTGTCATGGCCCTCATGTAAGTAGCCCTAGCATTATTCAGACCGAATGGCATCATTTAGAAATATACCCCCCATGGTGTAATGAAGGCTGTCTTTTCTGCGTCTTCTTTGTCCATCCAGATTTGATGATAACCCGCGAAGCAATCCACAATGGACTGGAGCTCATGCTTGGCACAGTTGTCAATCAGTATGTGTATAATTGGCAGCGGGAAATCGTCCTTGGGACTTGCTCTGTTTAAATCCCTATAGTCGACACACACCTTGACTTTCCCATCTTTCTTTGGAACCGGCACTGTAGACATGTGATTTTTTACCCTCCCCAAGATTTTTCATATTTTAGCACCTAAATATTTAATTTAGGCCTAATATAGCTATTTCAACTAATTTTTACTCTTTTACTTTGTTTTATTGCAAAAAAACGAAAATTACAAAAAAATAATTTCATTAGTATTTTGTAGTCATTTTTAATCTTGAAAAATACCAAAAAAAAAAGTTTATTTTAACGGTCAGTCTTATTTTAACAGTTATTTTATTTAAGTAGGACTAATTAATAAATGAGGTCGTATTTTAATCTCGTTCGCGGGGAAAGAATAAAACTTGGGCTCGAGCAACGCATTTTTAGGCCTAATTTTTAGACCTAGTCCATAATTCCTAGGCCCGTACCCCTAACCTAATCCCTACCCCTATATAATATTACCTAATCCCTAAATAGACGGAGACCCAAAAAACACTGATCCGTCGTTTCATAGAAGATTCCATCCCTTATTCTAACAAAAAAAGATCTAGCAGCCATTGCCTTTAATTTGTAAGCTAGGAGCACACCACCAAGAAATCAGCCGAAAACCCCAACTCCGAAATAAAAAATCGGCGATCTTCTCCACACCTCAAAACCCAGTTAGAGCCTCACCCTCTCATTTTCTGAACTCGGCTACCCCCACCCCCAAATACTGATCCATCGTGTGATGCTTTTCATGATGGGGAATGGTTAGTTCCAATCCATGACGACAAAAAGCTTTTGAACTTCTCAGTCTGTGCACCGCATTAGTTGAACTCTCATAGCCAACAATTCTCAGTAAAAGGCACACATTGAGAGAAGATGAAAGTTTTTTCAAGATAAGAGAACAATTAAAAATATTGGAGAAGTGTTTGGACAGAAATCGAAAAAAAAAGGTCGAAGGTTTTGAGAATTTGAGGTGAAATTCCGGGTTCCGGTTCCGCCGTTTGATTTTTATTGCTGTTTCTCGGTGAATTTTTTTGGGACTCAATATCTGTGTAGTTTCTGATTTTTATTGCAATCGAGGTTCACTCTTCCCCCCTTTCCTATTTGCACTGTTATTTGGTATGTTGTGATGGATTTCCTTGACATTGGTCCGTAGTGATAATTTGTGATTGTGGTTAGAGCTCTTAGACTTGCTTAGCTGTTTCATAGTATTCCTCTGTTAATATTTGTTAGACTTAGGCTGCCATGTTCTCTACTATAAAAGATTTCATTCTAAATCTTAGATTCACATATTTGACCTCTTCCATTCTAAATGAATAACAGTTCTTTGTTCCATGAATCTGTGGAATAGTTTTAAGCTAACGAATATATGGAATGGTTTTGAAAACGTGATTCTTTGTTTATATGGCAAACTCTTGGTCACAATAGAAGGCATAGTAGTATTTTCTTCAAGTATTTACATCTAATTTTGAAACTTGAAATCATACTTTTGTGGTAAGTATTTTCCTTTCACTCTTGGTATCAGTTTGCCTTTTCATTAATACTTTTAGCATGATTAAAAT
>NW_017670264.1:950565-1070080 GCF_001879085.1 Nicotiana attenuata | reverse complement strand
GGCACAATGTTGGCTAACCAGGTTGGGTACTCAACTACCCTGAGGACTTTGGCTTTGATATACATAGTGACTTCTTCCTTGATTTTTAGGCTCATATCTGGCTTGAACTTTCTGAGTTTTTGCTTTACTGGCGGACACATTGGATTGGTAGGCCACTTATGAGCCACTATAGATGTGCTCAAACCGGTCATGTCTCATAGACCATGCGAAAATGTCCTCATATTGCGTATTCTTCCTTTCTGACGGTAACAAGTGGATGCTTATGCGAGTTTCTTTGACGGTTTCAGAATCTCCTAAGTTGACTACCTCAGTCTCGTCCAAGCTGGACTTAGGTTTGTTCTCAAAGTTCTCAAGTTCTCTAACGATTTCCTCAGGTATCATATCTTCTTCTTCTATCTCTTCCGAATCACTGTCCTTGTGTTGCGTTGTCTCATTACATGTCACAGTCGTTGGTTCATCGAGGCAAGAAATAATAATGTTGTAGAGGACAAATATGTAAGATAATGATAATAAAACGTCAAATTATTGATAAATGCTGAAACATTAAACAAAGTAGCGTTTAAATGACTTCCAACAATGTTTTTTAAAACAAAATACTGAAAGAAAGATGTTTTTAAAACAAAAATGCTCAAAAGAAGTGTTTTTCAAATAACACTAGTAGCCATGCTACCCCGGGACTCGTATGTCCTTGGACGGTGTGGCAGTCCAATTTCTGAGAACTGCTCCCCTCTCCATTGTCTGAATGATAAGGCCTTCTTCCTCCTCCCCCTCAACTATCACATTGCAATCCATATCTTCGTCTTCTAAGAACAGGTTCCTTAGCCCAGCCAAAGCTTCCTCTTCTTCGGATCCCCATATTGTATCGGTCTGATGAAAGGTCCAGCTCAGATGCGGCACTGGTTGCTCAAGAGGGTAATAGGGACCACGCCATGGAGGCGACCAATCATCATATTCTTACCAGGTATACTGATATCGAAACCCAAAAGTTGTATCGTGACGCTTTGGCTGTATTTGTTTGTTTATGCCTTGTAGGTTCTTCCCGAGCCCTTTACCGAGTTCATACCCCGACCATGCTAGTATGCTTTCTATTTTGTTGCTCGACCATTTATCTTTCTCAACAGCATTGACACGCTCGATGCGGTGATAAGTCTCTCTACCCAACTTCCTTCTATTCTCTACGACCGGAACAATTTGGTTAGTATAAATGGGATTGCTTCCATCTCCGTGAATGATTACTTCATGATGATTCCACTCAAATTTCACAACCTGGTGCAAAGTAGATGCCACGTCCCCAGCGGCATGTATCCAAGGTCGTCCCAACAACAGGTTGTAGGAGGTGGATATGTCCAGCACCCGAAATTCAACATCGAACCAGGTGAGACTCATTTGCAAGCATAAATTGGTTTCTCCAATTGTGGCTCTTTGTGAGCCATAGAACGCCTTCACATTCATAGTCCCTGCTCGTATTTCGTGCAAACCCTTGCCCAACCTTTTTAGAGTTGTTAATGGACAGATGTTGAGGCTGGACCCTCCGTCTATCAAAACCCTGACAATGAATTTATCCTCGCATTGCACTGAGATGTGGAATGCCCTGTTGTGGCTCAATCCCTCCGGTGGCAACTCATCTTCGTGAAAGGTGATCTTGCGGCTCTCCAGCACTTGCTCCACCATATTGTCCATCTCCCCACTGATGATGTTGTTGGGCACGTACGCTTCATTCAACACCTTCATCAAAGCATTCCTATGCGCCTCAGAATTTTACAGCAGTGACAGGATGGATATTTGGGCAGGAGTTTTGTTTAGATGGTCAACCACAGAATACTCCCTTGCTTGTACCTTTCTCCAGAGATCATCTGGACCGAATTTAATGATGGGTTGTTTGGCAGCGGCTTCCTTACTTGTTCCTCCTAAATTCTCAGGTGTATAAATTCATCCAGTTCTGGTCATCCCTTGTGCGGCACCAGACTCTTCCATTTTTGCTTTCCCTTTTCTCTTGGCTTCGACAATATAATCCCAAGGTACGACATTGGATTTAAAGGGCGGTGTGGATGCTACCATCATAGTGAAGGGTGCGGTTACTTCCACTTCAAATGGAGCAGGTGCAGCTGCAGGTGCTGTCACTTCGATTTCGAACAGAGTTGATGTGGCTACCTCAACCTCGGCTGGTGGTTGTATCTGTACCACAATAGGAGTGAGTGTGACTGCGGGTTCTTAGGATCGTCACCTTCCCAATAAGCCCAATTGACCCTTCAGGATCGCATTCTTCGTCAGTCTCTATCACATTTACTCCTTCACCCCTATGGTCTCGGAGATGGTTGTTGTGAATATTGGGTGCGGCTTCCTTTGCTTGTATGACCTCGGTATCAATCAGTGTCTGAATCTTGTGTTTTAGAGTGAGGCATTCATCAATGGTATGTCCCTTCATGCCGGAATGGTATGCATATGTTTTGTTTGGGTGGACCCACTTGGAGGAGTTTTCCATGGAAACAGCGGGAATAGGGGTAACATATCCAGCAACCTTCAGTCTTCCATATAGTTGGTCAATGGGTTCAGCAATAGGGGTGTATTGTCTGGGTGGTCTACGATCGAAATTGGGTTTGGGTTTTTGGGAGTTTTGGCGAGCTGGAGGTGAATGATAATAGGCTGGTTGGGTGTTATAAGTATGGTAGGCAGTAGCGGGTTGGGAATATTAGGGAGGTGAACATTGGTATGCGGGTGGAGGCGTTTTGTATGTGAGTGGAGATTTTGGACCTTGGGCTACCATCACTCACTGTAATGCTTTGTTCGTAGCCTGCAACGCCTCAAAATTGGTTACCATTCGGCTCTTGATCCCTTCTTCAATCCTTTCCCCGAGTTTGATAATGTCAAAGAATTTGTGATTCTCGATGACCATTAATCTCTCGTAGTATTGTGGATCCTGGGCCCTGACGAAGAATTTGTTCATTTGCTCTTCTTTCAATGCTGGCCTAACCTTTGCAGCTTCTGACCTCCATCGAGTAGCATACTCACGGAAAGTTTTCGTTGGTTTCTTCTTGAGGTTCTATATATAGAAGACGTCTGGTGCATTTTCTGTATTGAACCTGAATCGATCTATGAAGTCGGATGCCATGCTTACCCAATTAACCCACTTCTTGGGATTTTGACTGATGTACCAAGATAGGGCGTCTCCAGTAAGACTCCTCATGAACAACTTCATGCGAATCCCTTCATCCTTCCCAACTCCCACGAGTTTGTCACAGTATGTCCTCAAATGTACCTTCGGGTCACTTGTTCCGTCAAACATCTCGAACTTAGGAGGTTTGTAACCCTCCGACAGTTTTACGTCTTACTGAATACATAGATCCTCATAGTTCAAACCTTGCATTCCTTTGCCTCCTTCAACACGCTGGACTCAACTTCTGAGATTCTTGAGTTCCTATGCCATATTCTTGATGAACAGGTCATTCTCAGTGGATTCTGGTGTGTATGAGGTTGGTTGAGTGGAGTGGGGGTAAGGTTTCTACGCATATGGGATTGTTTTGGTGGATGCCAGGAGTTTGAGTGTAGTGGTGATCATTGGTTGAATTTTGTGGGTCAGGAATAGGTTGTGGGGTATTTTGAGGAGTATGGTAAGTAGTGGTTTGCGGGTACTAAGTCGGAAGATGTTGGTGTTGAGGATGAGTTGGTACCGGTGGAGGATTAGGATTTTGGGGAGGTGTTGTGTACTGATGGGGTGCGGGAGGATTTTGTGTACGTTGGTTTGGTGTGTTTTGAGGAGGTACTGGGTTTCTGGGCATTTTGCTGGTTAATATCTAGGACGTTTAGGGTGAGAGAGAGGTTTGCCAAGTTGCAGACCTGCTCAAGTTCCCCTTGCAATTCTAGTATTTTCTGCTCTAGTCGGAGGACCAAATCATTCTGCGCCGGAGTACTCCGACCGTCTGAGGTCTCAACATTTCTGCATGTGTAGCATTGTGTTTCCTAACACCACTCATATCATCCATCTTAGCTTTCCCCTTTCTTTTTGGATCACTTGAAGGAGGAGGAAGTGGAAGGCCTCTGGATCTGGTATGATATGCGGATGATGCCAGTATGTGCGAACCAACCTTAGGGGATGGGAATAATCAAAATAAAGAAAAAAAACAAAAGGTAAATAAGTCAGTAAGGATTCTGAAAAGGTATTTGCAGTATTTAGACACGTATTGCGGAAATGTAAATTCACGTCCTAATTTGGGAACCTCGTTGTGCCCGAGGTAATTTAATGCCGATAACTGCCTTATTTCACTAATGTTGTAAATTAGACGAACCTAAAAACGTCAATAAATAAATGAGTCACTAATGGCATTTGCCTTATTACATTTGAATTCCAAAACGACTCTAGAAAAGCAAATAATCTTAATCTACTTGGTCCCAGAGGGACCTTCTCCAGGCTTGGCCTTCTTGGCCCCATCAATCAGATTTCCCAGGGCGTGCATGCTTTCTCCGTCCCAGAAAGTGGTAGCAGCCTCGATTAGCATGTTATTTGGCTGGATGTCTAATAAGGAGGGTAAGTTTCCAAGAACCCTTTTCACGTGATTTTTGTCTCTTGGCGAAAGGTTTTCCCACAAATCCAGCAATAAAGGTGGTATATTTCGGACCATGCCGAACCTGAGGACTTCGTGCCTCATTTTCTGCAAAAATAAACTAAGTTAGACCTTTCCCTCCTCCGGATTCAACTACTTACACATTAAAGATTAGTATATCGGCATTTGTTTCTCCAAATAATGCACATCGTGATTATGCCCGTTGGGATTATGGAAATACTGGTGGGCTTTTGGACAGGGTTTTTTCTTGCAAGGTTATTATGCGGACACATATTAACCCATGCTAGGTTTGATCATGATGCATGTACAGTTATCATCAGAGTAAGGTTTCTATAGAAGTCTAGACTGGTACCCTCAAGCGGAGAACTTGAGAGAGAAAGGCACGGAACCGTCGACTGCACCGCTGATCGACTAGTTTTACCGTAAATAAGCCTTTCCAAATTCAAAAGGGTAACATAGGAAGAGCGCAGACACTCATCAAGTGTTGCTATGGTATTAATTACGCATGAGTGAAATATGATGTTGAGCATGTATTTATGCAAAAGGAAAATAACACGTTGTCAAGTATTTGTATGATGAAAACGATAAGATGCGATATTTAATAATTGTAAGGACAGGAAAGAAAGAAAAACAAGAAAAGGCATTAGTTCCAAGGCATGATAAAAAAAGAATTCAGTGAGCATAACTGAGATAATAGCAAAGGATGGCAAGTAAGTTCATATAAGGGAAAATGGAAAGGGATGTGCAAGTATTAGCAGAATAATAAACATGCGTTTATTGGAAAAGACTAATTCACAAAACAAGTTTGTTATGGTAAGAGCCTAGAGATATCTGCAGCAGAGTCGACATGCCGTCGCGCCCCTTTTTCTCGCGAAAGCGGGTTTCGACATTTGACAACTCCTTTTGAGAGAAGGGAAAAGGAATTGGTTAAGAGAGTCGCCACTTGGATTCAGGTGCGTTAGGGCACCTATAGCTAATAACTCAGATTATACCAATTTGCATCACCAAAGATCGGGTAAGGGCTCAAATTACCTTGAGGGGAAGGTGTTAGGCACCCCTCGAGGTCCACAACGGTGGGTCCCGGCCGAACTTAACTTATGTGAATTAGTCTAAAGAATGGGAGGAAAATATTTAATAGGGATGGGGGGTCCTAAGTTGTTTAGCCTATAGGATCACCCCGTGCAACATAAATAATACTTCGTAACTCCCCCGAGACGAGGGCATTACTCATATTATTCAGCGGGCACAAACTATCATCTCCTCTATCCAATTACTATCTTTGAGTTTTTACCTAAAGCGCTCTAATCAGTCTAACTCGTGTCCTATGCGTGCACTACCCGTCCCTTTCCCTACGGTCCTGGAGGCATTGGGACCTCTATTTAGGATGGTTCTGGACTCGACCTAAGTTGCTCAAAATTGTAAAATACTAGGCGACATAAAAAATAATTAGGACTTTTTAAATAAAGATAGATATGGGCTCAAATTAGCCTCCACATATAAACAGCAAATGCACGCAGACTGATTAGCAGGTTTTAGTAATTGTAGAGTCCTACAGGCAGGATATCTAGGTAATATTGAACAAGCATGCAATCATATATAATCGGTTTCTGAATGCGGGTATTAGAACCTACCCATATATTTGCCTACTGATGTTAGCTTAGCGCAGTATCTGGGCAAAGTAATTATCCATGTGAACTATGGTACGTGAGATGTGTTAGGGGTGACGCACATGCTAGGTGATGGGGTGTGTGCGTGCACCAGGGTATTCATGATCCGGGTAGACTTTAGGCTACTATAAGACTTGTTTGCTTTCATGCCTCGTTATATCCGTATTTTCTCTACTCATATGATTATTTGAGTTATGATTCATGTTAGAAATCATGTCCAGGCTATGTACTTATTTGTTTGATACATGATAGGGTTTTTCTTGTTATTTTAAGTTGTTTTCCTAAATGGTAGTCATAATCTTAGTCATAATTCTTCATCCACATGTTATATCTCAGTATCTGTATATTATTTGTATGTCATATCATATGTTGTTGTTGCCTTCTATATGTGATACGGTTGAGCTAAGTTCTATGAGATGTAAGCCATTGAGACTTGAGCGATTGATGACTGATGTGGGTCGTAGAGCCGTGTTGTGAGTTATATTGGATCGGTTACACGCCACAACAGATTGATATTTAGATAGGGTTACACGTTGTAAAAGACATATTAATTATTAATTAGCGCTTGGGCCAGGATCCACCCCTTCAGAGTCTGATGTTACAGTGAGCGCAAGCATAGTGTTATATATATGCATTGGTGAGGGACATTTGTGCCAGGCACCGTGAGTGTGCTGAGTATGAGCATACTTGATGACTTAGCTATGATGTTATTAACTTTACATGTATATGTGACATAGAGATATATTTTTCTCATGATAGAGGGTAAATGAAACGTCTTATATGTTGTTGAAAACTTGGAAAAACACAGTTTCCTTGATAAACTCATGTTTTAGCAATTTCGGTGAAGGATTGGGCTTTGACTATTATACTTGGAAATCATGTCTAATTTTTCGTAATTATGAACAAGCTAAACATTATATCTTTTGGGTTATTTACTTTTATTGTCATTATTATATCATGTGGTTTTATTGATTATTGGTGTTGGAGACTACGAGGTAGTTACTATATCGTTCGTAGACCTTGAAGTTCTCTTTTGGTTATTTTGTTATCACTAGTTTATCATACAGACAATTTTGTATTGAGTGTTGATTCTGTATTTTGAGATTCGGTAGTGCTCATGTACTCGTTGACACCAGATCATGGGATGTTTTTAGCTACGTTATTGTTGCTATTTTAGATCTTTTATGATTATCCCGTTGTTGAGATTTATTTACTTCCATTATTGTGATTATTGATATCGTTCAACTGTTGGCTTGCCTAGCAAATGGTGTTAGACGCCTTCACGGCTCCGGTGGGAGTTTGGTCATGATAAGTTGGTATCAGAGCACTAGGTTGTGTATGTCTCACGAGTCATGATCAAGTTTAGTAGAGTCTTGCGGATCGGTACGGAGACGTCTAAACTTTTCTTCGAGAGGCTACTGCACTATTAGAAAATATCACTTTCTTACATTCTTGTCATGCGGATTTCTTATTTCGAAGTTTGAACCTTTACTCTTCTAGTATCTCACAGATAGTGATGCAACCATTACCAATGGTTGAGGCTGGGGCCGAGGTAGAGCCAAAAGTTCAGCCTAGATCACGTGCAACGATACCTAATGTTGAGCTTAAAATTGAGTAGGAGGAGGAGATCCTTGTTTCAACCGAGCCAGTATGACCAACTCAGGTCCCAGAGGGGTTCATTGTTACCTTAGTACTTCAGGACGCCTTAGTCCGCTTGGTTGGCCTTATGGAGAGTGTGGCCCAGGCCGGTATATTTCTAGTTCACCAGTCGTTTCTCAGGTCGGGGAGGAGCTCATACTCCCACTACTCACACTCTAGAGCAAATGGCTCACGGGTATTAGACAGCAATCCTACCAGTTGGGGAAGTTCAGCCTATTGTTGGTACACAGCCTGGAGAGAGAGCCACGATATTAGCTTAGGGGCTGAAGAGGTTTGACAAGTTCACCAAGTTGTTTCCCACTCGCTTTGGTGGTACACCTTCTGAGGACCCCGGGATTTCATGGACTGTTGCCATGATGTATATTGCAACATGGGTATAGTGAAGTCCAACAGAGTTGACTTTATAGTGTTTTAGTTGCATGGATCTTCCAAGAGGTGGTGGTAGGAGTATGTTCAGGGTAGACCAGCAGGTGCACCTTCTCTCACTTGAGCACAATTTTCATAGATGTTCTTAGAGAAGTTCATTCCCTTTACTCAGAAAGAGGACTTCTGTAGTTAGTTTGAGCGTCTTCAGCATGGTAGCATGATCGTTACTCAGTATGAGACCAGATTGTTGGATTTATCATGCCATGGAGCTATTCTGATCCCTACTGAGAGGGAGAGGGTGCAGAGGTTTATAGATTGTCTTACATATGGTATCAGGCTACAGATGGCTAGAGAGACCAAGGATGATATTTCTTTAATTAGGGTTCTGGAGATCGCTAGGACGATCAAGTGCAAAAGAGGTCAGAGTAGGGATATGGCCTCTGACAAGAGGCCTCATAATTTGAGAGGATCTGGTGGTGCCTCATCTAGAGGCCGTGGTCGATTTGTGAGGGGCCAATCTAGCAGAGTAGTATATCATTCGCCACCTTCCATTTAAGGACCTTCAATACAGTCTTCATTCAATGCATTCCCAGCTCAGAGCTCTTATCGCACTCCATCAAATTAGGGTTCATCAGAACCGGGCTCTTCCATCGGTTATTATGGTTCATGGGTCCGATTTAGGCCCCACAGTCATTCCTAGTCGAGGTTTCTATAAGTGTGGGGAGTTGGGGCATATGAGGAGGTATTGCCCCCATTTTAATGGAGATCCATACAGTAGGGAAGCTAGACTATGACTCTTACACAAGTTGCTACACCACCCGCTCAACCACTACGGTATGGAGGTTGTACGGGATGAGGTCGCCCTAGAGGGGGAGGTTATTCAGGTGGTGGACAGGCCTGTTGTTATGCATTTCCCGTTAGGCCAGAGGCAGTTGCTTCTGATGTCGTGATCATAGGTAATGTTTCTATATGCCACAGAGATGGTTCAATGTTATTTGACCCTGGCTCCACTTATTCATATGTGTCATCATATTTTACTCGTTATTTGGATATGGATCATGATTCTTTATATATGCTTGTACATGTATCTACACTAGTGGGTGATTCTATTATGGTGGACCATGTATATCGGTCGTGTGTGGTTACTATTGGGGTTTACGCGGCTAGAGTTGATCTTTTATTGCTCAGCATGGTAGATTTTGATGTGATTTTGGGCATGGATTGATTGTTACCATATCATGCACAAAAGTCTCGGAATTCCTACAAGGAAATCCGAGGTCAAGGAAGATTGACCTCTTCAACAAGGCAATAATCTAGAGTAATGATGTTTTAAATGGTAGTGGAAACTGATAATTATTTGTATTAAATGTTGGAATTTGGACTTACGTTAATTGGTTATAGCCATAAAGGATAGTGACGTGGCCCAAGTGGTAGGTAAATAAAAGGCCTAATATTAAATATTACGTGTGTGGATAAGTGACCCTCAAACACATATCCTCTGGCTTAAGGAAGACACGGCTTGCACCCAATCCTTGACTTGTGGCATCCGGTCCTTACACATGTAAGTTTGAAAATCTGGGTGGTGGGTAAAACGATGCTCTTTAGGATAGAGAGTTCAATGTACAGGTCATGTCTTCTTACATTGAGTACTGAAGTAGTCCATGATTTTTTTGCATGGATTCAGAAGTATGAGGAGGTCATGTAATAATCTCTCCACCAAGTCTTGGCGGATCCAGACAAACGAAATGTGGCAAAATCGACCTCGTTGGTCTCAACTATCCCCATGTTCCGAAGAACCTCGTGACAGCTGTCTAGATAATCTTGGTGATCCTCAGTAGATGCACCGCTGAAAGTAGTAGTGAAGAGCTTGGTGAACCTGTCCAATCTCCACAAAGCATCGGCAGACATAGCTGCACCATCGCCGGTCTGAGCTACCACACCCGACTGAACTGCTCCAACTGGCTGAGCCGCTGGAGTCTGAAACTGGGGAGCTACCTGCTCCGAAGTGCGAGTAGCGGGAGTCTAGGCTCCTCCTCAAGCCTGAGAGACGGCTGGTGCTACAGGAAGTAAACCTGCCCGGGTGACACTCTCCATAAGGCCCACTAGACGGACTAGAGCATCCTGAAGAACTGGGGTAGCAATAAACCCCTCTGGGACCTGAGTTGGGCCCACCGGAACCGCTGGGGCTGGAACCTCATCATCAAAGTCAACCTGAGACTCCGCTACGGGTGCTGCTGCCCTGGGCTGAGCTCTGCCCCTGCCTCGCCCTCTAGCACGGCCTCGGCCTCGCCCTCTGCCCCTCGTGGGAGCTGTTGCTAGGGGCTCGGGCTGCTGATCGGTAGATGAGGAAGCGCGTGTTCTCGCCATCTGCGAAAAAATAGAGTAGAATTTCAATTAGTATTGAGAAACCAAACTGCACGACAAGAAGGAACAACTGTGAAGTTTTCCCAACTCTGTAGCCTCTGAGGATAAATACAGACGTCTCCGTACCGATCCCTCAGACTCTACTAAGCTTGTCCGTGAATTGTGAGACCTATGTAACCTAGTGCTCTGATACCAACTTTTCACGACCCGGATTTCCCACCCTCGGGGGTCGTGATGGCACCTACTCGTAGAAGCTAGGCAAGCCACGAAATGTAGAAATTCTAACTCATTCATTTTAATCCTTTTTAACAACTTAAATTAATAGGTGATCAACATTAAAATAATAGCGGAAGATGAAATCAAGCCGAAGACTTAGCCAAATTAAATACCAAAATCAGTACAAGAATGCCAATATATGCCTCTACCCAGAAACCGGTGTCACAATATCCACAGATTGTCTATGAGTGCTACATGCAATGTCTGAAAAAGGAAATATAGTCTGTCTCGGAAACAAGTGAAAACAAAACATATAAATAGATAGAAGAGAACGCCGGGCCTGCGGACGCCTGTAGGACTACCTCGGGATCTCTGGATGGACTGAAGGCTGGCTCCCCAAGTGCTACTGCCCAAATGCTGCTCTGGTATCTGCACATAGTGCAGAGCGTAGCATCAGCACAACTGACCCCATGTGCTGGTAAGTGCCTGGCCTAACCCCGGCGAGGTAGTGACGAGGTTAGGACCAGACTCCAGATAAACCTGTGCAGTTATATAGTATACAGCGGAAAATAACAGAAATAAACAATTTAAATGGGAGGAGGTACATGCTACGGGGGAAATGTCAAATCCGGCAGGAATTAAAGAGAGATATGAGAGAACAGCTCAAAATCTACAACCAAACAATAATAATACTGTTGCGGCGCGCAACCCAATCCAATATAATATTTAACACTGTTACGGCGTGCAACCTGATCCAATATAACACTTGTTGTGGCGTGCAACCCGATCCAATATATAGAGTATTATTGCGGCGTGCAACTCGATCCAATATAGCATTGTTGCGGCGTGCAACCCGATCCATATTTAATATTGTTGCGGCGCGCAACCCGATCCATATGTATAATATCAACAACAACCATGCCATGTATCCCGGCGAGGGATCATCAATAACTACACTATCCCGGCAAGGGATCCAACAGTAAAAGTAAATACGTCCCGGCAAGGGAGAATCAACTATAACCAATCTTAACTCAACTTCTACTCATCTCAGATAACACCAATACCCAATCATAAGTACTTTCCACAAAAACAAACTCAATCCTTGCTCAATATCGAGAACCATCAATTAAAGAATTCGTAGTATCATTTAAGAACATAACAAATTGCAATTTAAGACTCACGGTCATGCTCGACACCAACGTATAGATACTCGTCACCATGCCTATACGTCATACTCAACAAGAAACAAATAGCAAATAGGACACAACTCCTAATCCCTCAAGCTAAGGTTAGACCGAACACTTACCTCGAACTTCCACGGCCAACTCAATCCTCAAATACCGCCTTTCCTTTCGAATTCGGCTCCAAATCAATTGTATCCATACATAATCGACTTAATAACATCAATAAATGCTCAACAATCCCATTCCAATACTTAATTATAGCTTTTTAATCATTCTTCCCAAAAAGCCAAAAATTGACCCCGGGCCCGCTTGGTCAAAACACAAGGTCGGACCAAAACTCGATCACCCATTCACCCACGAGCCCGAATATATAATTAGTTCCAAAATTTGACCCCAAAACGAGGTCTATATCACAAATATATAAAAAGCCCTAACTCTACCCAAATCCCTAATTTTCTACCCTCAAGAACATGACTTAAGCCTAGAAATCTAATAGGTGTTAATGGAAACTGAAGAAAATGAGTCTAAGATTACATACCTATGAATTGGTGGTGAAATCCCCTTTCAAAAATCGCCCAATTTGGAGTTAAAATGAAGAAGTTATGAATTTTGGAAGAAGTCCCGTAATGGCTACTGTTTCTGGACTTTTAAAATAATTGGGCGGATTTGGTCATCGCGTTCGCGATAAGCACACCGCGTTCGTGATGAGTTTAAGTCTAACAGACCTTCACGTTCGCGGAAGATGGCTCACGTTCGCGGAGCTTTGGCTCCTCAAGCCTACGCATTCGCGGGCTAACGGCCGCGTCCGCGATGCACAAAATGGTGACCCCTCCCCAGGCCCTTACCTTACGCGTTTGCGAGAGCATGGACACGTTCGCGAAGGGTCTTCCCCCCTCAGCCTCACGTTCGCGTCTCAAGCTTCACGTTCGCAAAGAAGAAATCTAGCACCTGGGAGTTTTGCCTTACGCGTTTGCGGGAGGGTCCACGCGAACGCGAAGAGTAAAATCCCTGGGCACTGAACAGCAGAAACCTGCAACATTTTGAGTTCCAAAAACCTTCCGAAACACACCCGAGCCCTCGAGTCTCAAAACCAAACGTACGTATGATTGCTGCCAACTCGACGCTACACCAAGGTAGGAAGAGCGGGTCGCAATAACTTTTACCCGAATATTGGTCGGGATCTATTTCCACAGGGAGCTAGTAGTGGAGTTGGATTTTCTGTCTAGTCTAGAGATGTGTTTGTGTTCCTAGTGTCACTTCAAACATTCTTGGTTTTTTTATTTTGTAACTACTATGATGAAACTAATGATTAACGCTAGATTATGCTACTAGAATATTGCAAAGTTGTATCTAATGGGAAGGAAGGCACTCGGGTCGTGGCATTACCTAGGTGGCTAATTGACGGGTAGATGCTACTATGGATAGATTGACATATTTGGGGCTTATGCTATAACCGTTGCACAATTGTACCCACTCTCACACCTCTCGATAGAGAGAGTGATTTTGCCTAATTGACTCTCTCGAGACCAATTGGGTAGGCCAATAAGATCAAGCAACTAGGGTTCAAGTAGGGTGATTACTCTCTTGAGATTTAACCCGTTAATTGGGACTATCATTTCTCATGAGTCCATCCCAATTCCTTGTTGGGTCAATTTTTGGGTCATAAACTCTCTTTCTCAAGAAGAGTCAAACCCACAAAGCTTGAATCAGTGTTTGCAACCACCAATTCTTAAATAAAAACATAAAATTAACCCAAATAACAAACACCCATAATCAATCTAACCCTAGACGGCAACACCCATCAATTACCCACACTAGGGTTGAGCCACAACCCTAGCTAGTGGGTTTCGCTACTCGTGCTTGAAAGAGAAAATGAAGAAATAGATGAAGAACTAAGCATATTAATTGATTACTAAGAAGAAACTACAATAATCTATCGTCAATGAAGAGCAAAAGTGCCGAAAATGGCTACAAAACCACGTCTCACGAGTGCTGCCAGGTCTGGAATATAACAGATAACCTAACAATGGTAAAATGTCCTATTTATACTAGGCTGAAAAAACTAGAAACAAATACCCCTGCGGGGTCAGTGCGGGCCGCGCAAAACGGACCGCGGCCGCACTGTCTCTTGGACTTCAATTTATGCTTCTCTGAACTTGAGGACCGTGGACCGAGTGAAAGTGCACCGCGGCGGCGGTGGAAGTTGGCGCGGCCGCATTAAACGAGCGCGGGCCGCATTGCTTGGAATTGGCAAAATGTGAGCTCTCTGAATCTCTGCTCCGCGGACCGCACAAAAGAGTAGCGCGGCCGCGGAGCCTGACCGCGGACCGCGTGAAACGTACCGCGCCCGCGTTGCCTCCAGCTTGAAAATGCTAACTCTCTGAACCTCCTAGTGCGGCCGCATTCACCTTTGCGCGGTCCGCACTAGGTTCTCTTTTCCTCAATTTACTTAGTCTTTGACACTTGAGCAGGTTTCACTCCTTTTTGAGCCGATCTTTGACATTCGTCGCTTTGTCGATCAAACCTGTAATGAAGCACAACTTGTGATCATTTTGGGACTATTTTGTAGCCATTTATAACCAAAGCATAGGCAAGTAGGGGCATAAAACATGTTAAAATCCCGACTTATCAACTCCCCCAAACTTAAACCTTTGCTTGTCCTCAAGCAAACAAAATAAGACCCACCCCTTAAAGGCAATCCAAGTAATTCCAGCTATCCTAAAGTACTCTCAACAAGCATCAATTAGGACCAATCATTTCCCTCAACACAAACAGATCATTATCAACATTCAAACCTTGAAAACTATGGATCAAGTGTGACACAAGAGCATCAAGAATTGACTCATTACATCAAAGAACTCTCTCAATTACTTTGGTCACTATGGATCCCCAAACTCATACATCCTCAACTCTCCCTAAGCAAACCTCACCTTTTAGAGTATACGCACACAAACCGAGGTTAATGGGAGTTCACTCGTCTCTATCAAGGAAAGGTCACAAGTCCGGCTCTAGGTACCATATGCTTGACCCTCATGTAAGTATCCACTAATGCAAGTGTCATCCGACTCAAGATCATATAGGGCTTTTGTGGAGTTAATGTGAAGGCTTTTGGATAAGGGTAGGATATGTTTTTATTCAAGTGGGTTCAATCTTCCCTTAAGCACTTCTTTTGATTCATTGGCACAATTCACTTGACTCTTTGAGTCATTTCACCTCTTCCAAGGGGTTAGAGAGACACTTCGTCACTCTTTCTTACGCAATTCAAAACATTTCTCCTTTTTCTAATTTCTCCACACCTTTTTCACTTTTGTTTTTTCTTTGAATCCCTTTTTATTCTTTTTCATATTAGGCTTTCTTTTTGTCTTTTTCTTTTCTTTCTTTTTCTTTTGTACCTTTTACCCCTTTTTTTTTCCTTTCTTGTGTCTCCCCCCAAACTTAGACTTTGCTATTACTCAAGGGAAGATGTGGGTGCCAAGAGAGGGTAGAATTTAGAATGGGTATAGGCTTGTATCATTGGCTCTTGAAAGAAGAAGGTTTAAGGCTCAAAAGGCTTAGCTAGGTATTACCTCATAAGTAGGCTATGGAATTGTTCAACTTATCAATTGGATCAAGGAGAGCCTATAATCACTTCTCGAGTCGAACTTCACTCAAACTTTTGCTTCAACAAACATTCGGGGCAAGTTCTAGACCATTGGCTCGGGACTTGGACTCATAATTCAATTTCTCACCACAAACACTCAAGGATTGCTTAAGACATAGAGTCGAGGGCCCACAACAACCTTAGATACGATTGAGCACACAATAGTCCCGAAAGACCACATGATGTTTGTTTGGTCAACACAAGAGTCTCAAAGTGACTACTTTCACCATCCTAAACACAACCACTTGTCTTTGACCATGGGATCAAAGGCAAATGTGTTAGGCCCAAGTGAAGCTATGATTGAAGTACTCTTAATTAAGCTACTAAAAACACAAGAAAAAGCAAAAACAGACTCAAACCCTTAAGAAGGTTGTCACACCATCCATCATCGGGAAGAGCCACCCGGTTCACACAATACTCTACCCTTGGAAAGAACCGTAGCCTTCAGAAAACCAAGGGCTTACTGAAAATGCCAAAAACAAAAACAAAGGGATGTGAGCCTAACTACGAAGCTTAAAATGAATGAAAAATTTGTACGAAAATAGAAAACAGAATGAATATTTACAATAGCGGATTAAATACAACGGAGGATGAATATATACAAAAGTGTAACTTTATATACAGACCAAAGAGAGAATAAAAAGTACGATAAAAGTAGCTAAATGTAAAGTTATATACAGACCAAAATAGAAAATTACAGAAACATAAACTAAGTCAAATATATACAGTCATCCAGATATAAGAAAAAAGTAGGGCGCACCCCCACAAATAAAAGCTGGCATTGTCCCCAATGCCAACTATCAAAATAAGCATCAAAAAGTCACAAGAAAGGATATAGGAGCTCCCTAAGCCTGGTCCGTCTGCATGGGATCATCAATGGTCCCCAAGTCCTCTGTATGTGCGGGAACCTCAGACTGGTTCCCGGTCTCCTGCTGCTCAGCTGCTGGGACTGGGGCCTGTTCCTGGACCAGCTGGATGTCAGGTGCATCAGGAGGCAAACTAGAAGAGGCCTCCTGTGGGGCGGCCACCTCAATAACTGCATCAGCTGTACTGGGGAGCTTCCTCTTCTTTGGCTGCCTGGGTGCCTGCTCCTGCTGTGACTCTGCTACTGGTGCTGCTGGGGTTGGGTTGGGTCTCCGAATAGCATGTCTAGAGGCATCTGGTCTGCCAATAGCTTGTCCACATCTATCCTGAGCTGTTTCACAGACTCCTTGGAAGCCCGTGATCTCCTCATCTTCTTGTGCTCCTTGGCAAACTCCTTCAGAGCCTTGCCATCTGACTCCACTGCTGTAGACAAGGTAGCCTGTGTCTTCATAATCTTTTCCTGGTTCTCCAGGAGCTTCTTCAAAGTGTCCTCAATGGACTGAGGAATCTGAGCTGGCTGAGGTGCTGACTGGGTATCAATGGTGGAAGACAAGGTAGACAACTGGGATGTCGCAGCTGACATCCAGTTGTTCAAACTGTCCAATGTTTGGCTCAACTAATGGGCAGTAAAAGGATGAGTCCGGGAAGATGGAACCCCCGGGCCAGCTAAAGTACTGGGACCAGCAGCAGAGGAAGGTCCTGGAGGCAAGTCCTAAACTGTAGTGGCAGCAGTCATAGTGAAAGGCTCGGTAGAAGGCTCTACCGCAACTGGCTCCTCAGACTGGCCAGTTGGGGCAGAGGCAGGTGGCTGGTAGCTCTTGTGTTTAGGGTTGTCCGGACCCTGCATACTGTACCAAGAGTAAGGAGCCACAGGCTTGGTCTTGACATCATATCTCTTCTTCGCCACCTCCAGGTCCCGAAAATACATTGAAAGGGTGTTGGGAAAAGGGTAATTCCGGTCATGCTCTTGCCCCACAACACAAATCACACAGGACATCACATTGCCCACATTTATAGGGTACCCGACCATTATAGAGCAACAAGAACAGCCCGGGTAAGTGGAATAGTCTGATCGTGGGTAGAAGGATCAAGCCGACTGCACACAAAAGTCAACCACCCCCGAGCCTCAAAGTTGAAGGTCTTCCGGTATATTTTTCTCCCTGCCTGCAACCACCCTGGAACAGTACCTGGGATTGCCAAGTACTGGGCCAACCAAGGACGGACTTCCTCACCCATCCCTAACTTGGCCAGATGTAGAGACTCATCTTCATCCCTGAACCCCAAATACTCATTAAGAGAATTTCCATCAAACAACACCGTTTTGTCTCTAACTTTGGTCACCTTAGTATCCTTGACAATGTGGGCTAGAGTAGAATTCTCTGACCATGTGCTCATTTTCATCAATGCACTTATCCATGAAAAACTCCCAACCCATTCTAGTTCTAAACTCCCTCTGCACATTAGGGTTGTGGGGTAAGAGGTCATTATCAATAAAGCTCCTCTCCGGAATTAATTTCCTCACTGGCCACCATTCCCTAAACTTGTGGTAAGCCACTTGGCTCACGAATCTATCTTCCCACTCTTCGGCCGTCCTAGTTCGTGCAATTCCCCCAATCTGAGGCTCACCACCCTCATCGCTGCCTGCACTCTCCCCAGATAATGAAGCTGTGGGGGAAGTGGAGTATTTCCCACTACCTGCTGCTGACTCGTCAGATGAATCAGAAACTACATTTACCGGTCTTTTGATGGTGGGTGATGCTATAGGGGTATCAGTTAGGTGGAGGGGGTTGGTTATGTGAGTTGGGACTGAATCTGAGGAGATGTCCTTGGAACACACATACTCACTCCCCGAGGAATGAGAAGCAGCCTTATCAGCAGCTCTTATCATTTTTCGGGTCTTTTTGATGTTCTCCCGAGCCTGGGGAGTGAGTTTTGCTATTCTCTTGCCTTTACCCCCTCGGGAGGAACCACCTCTCCCATGTTGTTGTGATCCCTTGCCTCCTCTTTGTTTTACCATTATCTGCAAACACACGTATCTAACATTGTTAGTTTAAGCACACGCAGTGAAACGGGTCAATAAAAAAATTGCAGACAACAGTTAAAGAACACAGTTGCAGAAATATGCACCGCGGCCCGCACAAGAAGGAGTGCGGCCGCGTTGGAGGCACCACGGACCGCGCAAAAGCGACCGCGGTCCGCGCTGGGCAAAGGCCCAAAATAACAACTCTCTGAATCTCCTACTGCGGTCCGCACAAAATGGGATCGCGGCCGCGATGGGCCAGCGCGGACCGTGCAAAAGTGCAATGCGGCCGCGCTGGGAAAAGTCAATTTGCAATTAAAAAGCACCGCGGACCGCGTCAGGGCAGCGCGGTCGCGCAAAGGCGACCGCGGTCCGCGCTCAGCTAGGGTTTACGGGCACTAAGTTAGGGTTGTATTTATGCCTTTTTTGTTCAAATTTTTACACCTACTTTGTCCCTACTAATTTGCCCAATCATTAGGCACATTCAGCACATAACCCAGGTTTTAAACTAACCTAAACTATCAATTAAATGAAAAAGAAGAAGCTAGGAGACGACAGAAGAAGCTAAAACTACTGGGCAAGCAATTAAAATGAAAGTAAAAAATTAATTAATCACAAATGCACGAAATGTTACCAGGTTTGTGAAGATTAAATGCAATTAGTCCAAGCAAGCAAGAGTTACGGTCTCAGAAAGGGATGAACAGTAGTTCTAGGGCTCAGAGTTTTCAGAGTTCGAAAAGGGTACACTGAGACCCTGGGGCTCTATTTATAAAAAATGATGCGGGCCCCATACTCACCTACCAGCGCGGCTGCGCAAAACGGACCGCGGACCGCTGGATTTCACCAATTGAAGTTTCAGTAGGCAACCTCCGCGGACCGCGTAAAAGCAGACCACGGCCGCGAAGGTCCACCGCGGACCGTACTAACTGGAACGCGGCCGCGGTGGAAAACTTCAGAGACCATCATTGTTGGACCATGCCAGTGCGGACCGCGCTAAGGTAACCGCGACCGCACTGGCAAACTTCAGAGACTGTTCAATTTGTTCCAACTTATTTTGCACTGCATCAACACAATCCCTGCAACATCTCACAACCAATTAGCTCAAAAATCCTAAACTATAAAGAAAATCGAAGAGAAATAAAAAGACATGGGTTGCCTCCCAAGAAGCGCCTGATTTAACGTCGCGGCACGACGCGAGTTACCAACACATCATTTGAAATGTACCATAGCCACCATGTGGCTATCATCAATCTTCCCAGGATAATGCTTCACGCGATGTCCATTGACTCTGAATATTTCACCATTCTTGTTCCTTAGATCAAGAGCACCAAATGGGGTCACAGGCACAACTTCAAATGGCCCACTCCATTTTGATTTGAGCTTTCCCGAAAACAGGCATAACCGGGAGTTGAAAAGAAGAACCATATCACCAACTTTGAATTCCTTTTCCCGAGCATATTTGTCGTGAAGATTACTTCATCTTGTCCTTATACAAGGACAAGCTGGAGTAGGCATGAAATCTAAACTCATCAAGCTCATTAAGTTGCTCAACACGGAGATTCGCTACAACATCCCATTCCAAGTTCAACTTTCTCAAGGCCCACGTAGCTTTGTGCTCCAATTCCACCGAAAGATGGCAAGCTTTCCCAAACACCAACCGGTACGGGGACATACCAATTGGGGTCTTGTAAGCCGTCTGGTACGCCCATAAGGCGTCATCCAACTTTTTCGACCAATCGGTCCTATTAGCATTGACCGTCTTGGACAAGATACTCTTTATTTCTCGGTTGGAGACTTCCACTTGACGACTAGCTTGAGGATGCTAGGGGGTGGTCACTTTGTGATTTACTCCATACTTGGCAAGCAATGAGTCGAAAGCCTTGTTGCAAAAGTGAGACCCCCCATCACTAATGATAGCACGAGGGGTGCCAAACCTTGTGAAGATACTCTTTTTTAAGAATGCCACAACACTCCGGGCTTCATTGGTGGGTAAAGCCACGGCTTCAACCCACTTTAAGACATAGTCCACCGCCACGAGAATATGAGTGTTCCCACAAGAGCTCACGAAAGGACCCATGAAATCGATGCCCCAAACATCAAAAATATCCACCTCGAGAATCGTATTGAGAGGCATCTCATCCCTTTTTGAAATTCTGCCGGCTCTTTGGCATGCATCACATCTCTTTACCAAATCACTAGCAGCCTTAAACAAAGTCGGCCAATAAAAACCGCAACTCAAGACCTTTGAAGTCGTCCTCACCCCTCCATGATGGCCACCACAGGGGGAGGAGTGACAAGCCTCCAATTGCTCAATTGTTCACTTTCCGGGACACATCTTCTAATCACACCATCCGTGCAAATTTTAAACAAGTACGGATCATCCAATAAAAATCCAAACTATCCGCTTGAGTTTCTTCTTTTGGTTGGAAGAGAGCTCACACGGGACAATTCCGGTCACAATGAAGTTGGCGATGTCCGCGAACCATGGCATGTCAAACATTGACACAGAAAGAAGTTGCTCGTCAGGGAATGTATCATTTATTTCAAGGCCGTCACATGGCCTCCCTTCTTCCTCCAACCGGGACAAATGGTCCGCAACTTGGTTCTCACTTCCCTTCCGGTCCACTATTTCTAAGTCAAATTCTTGAAGAAGTAACACCCATCTCATCAATCTTGCCTTGGAATCCTTCTTGGTCATCAAATACCTAAGGGCGGCATGGTCCGTGTGCACAATCACCTTGGCCCCCATAAGATATGGTCTAAATTTCTCCTTGGCAAATACAATGGCCAGTAGCTCCTTCTCCGTCACCGTGTAATTCCGTTGAGCTTCATTCATAGTCTTACTTGCATAATACACGGGATGGAACATTTTGTTAACCCGTTGACCCAACACCGCCCCCACTGCAACATCACTAGCATCACACATTAGTTCAAAGGGCAAACTCCAATTAGGTGCGGTTATGATAGGGGTAGTGGTCAACTTGTGCTTTAAAAGTTCAAAGGCCTCCATGCATTTTTTATCAAAAACAAACTTGGAATCTTTATCTAGCAACTTGCAAAGTGGATTCACAACCTTCGAGAAATCTTTGATAAACCGCCGGTAGAACCCGGCATGCCCAAGAAAACTCCTCACCCCTTTGACAGAAGTGGGGGGAGGGAGCCTTGAAATCACCTCGATCTTCGCCTTGTCTACCTCAATCCCATGCTTAGAAATCTTGTGACCCAACACTATACCTTCTTCAACCATAAAATGGCATTTTTCCCAATTGAGAACGAGGTTAGTTTCTTCACATCGGGCCAAGACTCTATCCAAATTTACCAAGCATTCTTCAAAAGAGTCACCAACCACACTAAAGTCATCCATAAAGACCTCCAATATGTCTTCCACCATGTCGGTGAAAATATCCATCATGCAACGTTGGAAGGTCGCCGGAGCATTGCACAATCCGAATGGCATCCGGGAGAAAGCAAATGTACCATAGGGGCATGTAAAAGTGGTCTTCTCTTGGTCCTCCGGGGCAATTAAGATTTGATTGTAGTCTGAGTACCCATCCAAAAAGCAATAGAAAGCTTGCCCCGCAAGGCGATCAAGCATTTGATCGAGGAATGGCAAGGGGAAATGATCATTGCGGGTCACCTTGTTGAGTTTCCGGTAGTCCATACAAACTCTCCACCCAGTAATGGTCCAAGTGGGAATAAGCTCATTGTTGTCATTTGTCACTACCGTGATCCCTCCTTTCTTTGGCACACATTGGACCGGAGAGGTCCATGAGCTATCGGAGATTGGATAAACCACACCGGCGTCAAGCCACTTGATAACCTCTTTCTTTACCACTTCTTGCATCGCCTCATTTAGTCTTCTTTGATGTTCAAGTGAAGGCCTTGCATCCTCCTCCAAGATGATTTTATGCATGCAAAAGGCGGGGCTTATCCCCCGAATGTCCGCCAGAGTCCATCCTATTGCCCTTTTTCACCTTTGAAGCACCTCCAAAGTGGCCTCAACCTGCAAGTTAGTAAGGCAAGAAGAAAGAATAACTGGGAGAGTTGAATTAGAGCCCAAAAATTCATACCTGAGGTGTGGAGGAAGTGACTTCAACTCCAACACCGGTGGCTCCTCAATGGATGGCTTAGTTGGTGGAGTTTTGCGGTTTTCAAGATCCAAAGATAACTTCCTAGTCTCATATGAATATGAACCCATACCATGCAATGCATTCACGCACTCCACTCTACTAGCATCATCATCGACATCCATGTTAAGAAGCACGGCCTCAAGAGGATCTTCAACATTTATCATGGAACTTGTGTCATCCACTATCACAGATGTGACAATGTCCACAAATGAACACACCTCCGTGCTATTGGGTTGTCTCATTGATTTGCAAACATGGAATACCACCTTCTCATCTCCCACTCGGAATGTCAACTCACCTGCTTCAACATCAACCAAGGCCTTCCCCGTAGCTAGGAAAGGTCTCCCAAGAATAATCGGCACTTCAAAGTCCACTTCACAATCCAATATGACAAAGTCGGCCGGCAATATGAATTTGTCCACCCAGACAAGAACGTCATCAATTATACCCAAATGCCGCTTCATCGACCGGTCCGCCATTTGAAGTCTCATTGAGGTCGGCCTAGGTTGTCCAATTCCCAAAGTCTTGAAGACTGAATAAGGCATCAAATTAATGCTAGCCCCCAAATCACAAAGGGCCTTAGCAAACTCCGCACTACCGATAGTGCAAGGGATAGTAAAAGCTCCAGGGTCTTCAAGTTTCGGGGCCATAGAATGCACTATCGCACTGACTTGGTGAGTCATCTTTATTGTTTCACAATCCATGGAACGCTTCTTTGTGACCAAATCCTTCATGAACTTTGCATAGCCCGGCATTTGTTCAAGTGCCTCCACCAAAGGCACATTGATTGTAAGGCTTTTCATCATATCTATGAATTTTTTGAATTGATTGTCACTCTTTTGCTTTGCTAACCGCTGAGGATAAGGTGGAGGTGGTCTAGGCAAAGGTGCCTTGGCTTTTGGCACCACCGGCTCCGGCATGTCAATTATGTGCTCCCTAGACGGGTTCACGGCCTCTTGAGTTTCCACCTCGGCCTCATCAATATCTATCCTCACCTCATTGTTCACATTTGGTTCAACCATATCTTCAACAATCAAAGGACCCACATCTTCTTGGAACCCAACATTATCATCCACAACTTGATTTTCTTTCGAGGCATGCACATCACCGCCTCTCCCACTTCTTGTTGTAACCGCCATCACATGATTGTTACCTCCCTTCGGGTTCACTACCGTATCACTTGGTAGAGCACCCTTAGGTCGAGTATTCAACGATTGAGAGATTTGGCCTAATTGCACCTCCAAATTCCGAATAGAGGTATTGTGGGAAGCCAATTGAGCATCGGAGTCTTGGTTCTTCTTCATCATTTGTTCGAACATCATTTCTATTCTTCCCATATCACTACCCGAAGAACTAGACCCTTGAGATTGAAACGGAGGCGGATTGTTCGGTTGTTGATACATCGGGGGCCTTTGAAAACCTTGCCCCCGGTTGCCTTGATTTCCATTGTTATTCCACCCGCCTTGACCATTGTTGTTATTCCAATTATTATTGTTCCCGTTCCAATTGCCTTGATTGTTACCTTGGTTACCCCAATTGTTGTTTTGATTGTTGTTGTTCCAATTGCCACCACCTTGTTGTTGGTTGTTATTATTCCAATTACCGCCGCCTTGTTGATTGCCCCAATTTCCTTGGGGGCGCCATTGTTGATTCCCTTGATTTCCTCTATTCCCTTGGTAGTTATTGACATATTGACATTCCTCACTTTGATCATCATAGCACTCATTCGAATAACCACCACCATCATTGTTGTTGTCAAATTGCTCACCATTACCTTGAGGTTGTTGTTGCCCTCTTTGCCTCCTTTTTAACATAGAAACACCTTCCATTGCATTGACTTGGCGCGGGTTTTGGACTTGTTGCAATTGCGCCTTCGCCAATTGATTCATAGTTGTTGTAAGCTCGGCAATAGCTTGGCCATGATCGTTCAATTCCTTGTGCAAATGGATGACCGTGGGGTCACCTTGGGGCACATTCGCTCGGCTTTGCCATGCCGAAGAGGTGTCGGCCATTTCATCAAGTACATCACATGCCTCTTGGTAAGAAAGTTTCATAAAGTTCCCTCCGGCCAATTGGTTCACAATGCACTGATTCGTGGTGTTGATGCCCCGATAAAAAGTTTGTTGTATCATCGCCTCGGTCATGTCGTTATTAGGGCACTCCTTCACCATTGTTCTATATCTTTCCCATATTTCGTGCAAAGGTTCCGTTGGCATTTGCTTGAAAGCTAGAATCTCATCCCGAAGAGCCGCCATATGACTTGGAGAAAAGAACTTGGCAATAAATTTGTCCGCCAATTCATCCCATGTGGTGATAGAATGATTTGGGAGCCTTTCTAACCAATCCAACGCTTTACCCCGAAGAGAAAACGGGAAAAGCCTCAATCTCAACGCATCCTCTGACACGTTTGTTTGTTTGCTGCCCCAGCATGTATCTACGAACCCCTTCAAGTGCTTGTATGCATTTTGATCGGAGGCGCCCGTAAAATATCCTCTTTGCTCGAGCAAGGTCAACATGACATTTGTGATTTGAAAGTTCCCCGCCCGGATTCGGGGAGGAACAATGGCACTCGCATACCCTTGATTAGGGAGAACTCTTGGGACTACTCTTGGCGGTGGCGGAGGAGGGTCTGGAATAGGATTGTTGTCATTGGCCTGACGGCCTCTACGTGGAGCTTGAGGTACGGGAACCTCATCATGATCAATATCTTCTACCTCCTCCCCCGCCATGGCATTGCCAATAGGGTCATTAGCATTTAAAGCCATAGTACCTGAGTGATCGACACAAACAAAATTAGTAAACAAGAAGGAAAGAGAAGCAAAACACAAAACGAACTAAACAGATAGTCAACACCGTAAGCTCCCCGGCAACGGCGCCAAAAAGTTGATCGCTGCCAACTCGACACTACACCAAGGTAGGAAGAGCGGGTCGCAATAACTTTTACTCGAATAGTGGTCGGGATGGATTTCCACAGGGAGCTAGTAGTGGAGTTGGATTTTATGTCTAGTCTAGAGATGTGTTTGTGCTCCTAATGTCACTTCAAATATTCTTGATTTTTTGATTTTGTACCTACTATGATGAAACTAATGATTAACGCTAGATTATGCTACTAGAATATTGCAAAGTTGTATCTAATGGGAAGGAAGGCACTAGGGTCGTGGCATTACCTAGGTGGCTAATTGACGGGTAGATGCTACTATGGATAGATTGACATATTTGGGGCTTATGCTATAACCGTTGTACAATTGTACCCACTCTCACACCTCTTGGTAGAGAGAGTGATTTTGCCCAATTGACTCTCTCGAGACCAATTGGGTAGGCCAATAAGATCAAGCAACTAGGGTTCAAGTAGGGTGATTACTCTCTCGAGATTTAACCCGTTAATTGGGACTATTATTTCTCATGAGTCCATCCCAATTCCTTGTTGGGTCAATTTTGGGGTCATAAACTCTCTTTCTCAAGAAGAGTCAAACCCACAAAGCTTGAATCAGTGTTTGCAACCACCAATTCTTAAATAAAAACATAAAATCAACCTAAATAACAAACACCCATAATCAATCTAACCCTAGATGGCAACACCTATCAATTACCCACACTAGGGTTGAGCCACAACCCTAGCTAGTGGGTTTAGCTACTCATGCTTGAAAGAGAAAATTAAGAAATAGATGAAGAACTAAGCATATTAATTGATTACTAAGAAGAAACTACAATAATCTATCGTTAATGAAGAGCAAAAGTGCCGAAAATGGCTACAAAACCGCGTCTCACGAGTGTTGCCAGGTCTAGAATATAACAGATAACCTAAAAATGGTAAAATGTCCTATTTATACTAGGCTGAAAAAACTGGACAAAAATACCCCTGCGGGGTCAGTGCGGGCCGCGCAAAACGGACCGCGGCCGCACTGGCTCTTGGACTTCAATTTATGCTTCTCTGAACTTGAGGACTGCGGACCGCGTGAAAGTGCACCGCGGCCGCGGTGGAAGTTGGCGCGGCCGCATTGCTTGGAATTGGCAAAATGTGAGCTCTCTGAATCTCTGCTCCACAAAAGAGTAGCGCGGCCGCGGAGCCTGACCGCGGACCGCGTGAAACGTACCGCGCCCGCGTTGCCTCCAGCTTGAAAATGCCAACTCTCTAAACCTCCTAGTGCGGCCGCATTTACCTTTGCGCGGTCCGCACTAGGTTCTCTTTTCCTCAATTTACTTAGTCTTTGACACTTGAGCAGGTTTCACTCCTTTTTGAGCCGATCTTTGACATTCGTCGCTTTGTCGATCAAACCTGCAATCAAGCACAACTTGTGAGCATTTTGGGACTATTTTGTAGCAATTTATAACCAAAGCATAGGCAAGTAGGAGCATAAAACATATTAAAATCCCGACTTATCAACGTACTAACTCAATAACATCATATGAACTTATCCCTGCGATCAAATCGCCAAAATAACCTCGATCACAACAATTAAACCTCAAAATCAATGAAATATCTCAAACTTCTTAAAACATCAACTTTTGCAATTTAGGTCCGAATCACGTCAAACGGATTCCGTTCCTTACCAAACTTCACAGAATTATCTTAAATCATATATAAGACCTGTACCGGGCACCGAAACCAAAATACGGGCCCGATACCAACATGTTCTAATCAAATTTCATTTCCAAATCCTTTAAACAATTTCAAAAAACAATTTTCTTCGAAATTCATTTCTCGGGCTTGGGACCTCGGAATTCGATTCCGGGCATATGCCCAAGTCCCATATTTTCCTACGGACCCTCCGAGACCGTCAAATCATGGGTCCGGTTCTGTTTACCCAAAACGTTGACCGAAGTCAAATTAATTCATTTTATAGTCAAAATTTATCATTTTTCACAGTTTTTCTCATTTAAGCTTTCCGGCTACACGCCCGGACTGCGCACGCAAATCGAGTCGAGGCTAAAAGAGGTTTTTAAGGCCTCGGAACATAGAATTCAATTTAAAAGCAAGTGATGACCCAAAGGTCATCACAGGAAGCTGCATCGCACCTGCGACCCCAGCCAAGCCCAGCCATTTTCTGCTTCTGCAACACCAATGCCTCTCCTGCAGCTCCGCACCCGCGGCCAAAACCTCGCAGTTGCGGTTACAACAGATACCAGCTGCTTCAATCCTTCTTCAAATTCCAAATTTGATCCGTTAACCATCCGGAATCCACCCAAGGCCCCCAGGACCCCAACCAATCATGCCAACCAGTCCCATAACATAATGCAGACCTGTTTGAGGCCTCAAATCATATCAAACAAAGCTAAAATCATGAATCGACCTCCAATCAAAGCTTAATGAACTCTAGAATTTCAAACTTCTACATTCGATGCCGAAGCCTATCAAATCCCGTCAGATTGTACTCAAATTTTGTACACAAGTCATATTTGACATTACGGACCTACTCCAACTTCCAGAATCGGAATTCGACCTCGATATAAAAAAGTCCACTTCTGGTCAAATTTCTCAAAAATATTCAAATTTCTATCTTTAGCCAAATGATTCCAAAATGACCTACAGACCTCCGAATTCACTTCCGTTCGCGCTCCTAATACCAGAATCACCATACGGAGCTATTCCCAAACTCGGAATCTCAAACGGACATCGATAGCATTCAAATGCACTTCAACCCAAATTTATGAAATTCTTCCGAAAATACTAACTTCCACAATAGGTGCCAAAACGCTCCCGGGTCACCCAAAACCCGATCCGGGCATACGCCCAAGTCCGAAATCATCATACGAACCTGCTGGAATCTTCAAATCTCGATTCTGAGGTCGTTTACTCAAAAATACAATCTTAGTCAATTCTTTCAACTTAAAGCTTCTAAAATAAGAATTCTCTTTCCAAATCAACTCCGAACTTCTCAGAATTCAATTACGACCATGCGCACAAGTTATAATACCTGATGTGAAGCTGCCCACGGCCTCAAACTGCCGAACGGCGTGCTAGAGTCCAAAACGACCGGTTGGGTCGTTACATTCTCTCCCACTTACGTTCATCTTCAAACGTGCTAAGAACTGCGCTGGAATTATCCGAAATCACTGCTTAATACTTCGCGCACCTACCCGTGCTACTACGACCGAGTTGAGCGCGTTAGCTCGATAAATTCTGAAGATACTCCTTTTTATTCAAGAAAATAAGCTAGAGCCCAATTCCAACATCCGAAATACTCAGTTAGGCCTGCTTCCAATGTATGAACACTGTATCAATCACTACACGAGGTACCAGAACATGACTGCATACCTTTGCTGAATTCTCACCGTGCACCACATCATCCACAGGACCATAGTAACATTCTCTGATCATAATAACCGACATTCCCCGAATCCGGTGCTCACAATGCACCTCATGACATGTATAAGTCTTGTTCCAACTCTTACAATACTGCCAAGATGGAAGAGACATGTAGAAATTCATAACCAACTGTCGGGTCAACAAATCATTGAGTCTATACTTCTGACAAGAACATTACCTCATTCTGAACCAAATAATGATCTTTGCTCTTTAATATACTTCGTACAATCCAATTGCACTGATCCTAGATCCAATAACCTTGTCTCACCCAATACGAACTGCTCAGGCAACAAGCCGCCCCTGACATGACCAAAAGTCTCATATGATGCCACAATGTGCCAATAGGCTACCAACTCGAACGTGATACAGAAGGAAAATGAACTCTGGAAGGGACTACTCAAATCACACAACTAATATGAACTTTCCTCAGAAAATGGGAAACAAACCACATATAAACAGACATAGGGAACTGTACTCAACATCACACTATTGCGGCGTGCAACCCGATCCAAAAAACATACCCGTGGCGGCGTGCCACCTGATCCACACATAAAATTCACATAAGAAGATACACACCGAGCTAAATCGCTCATTACTACAAAATACTGAATATCGGCCACAAGCACACTAAGTGCATAATACCATCCCTGGGGAGACAGATAGAGCCATAAGCTACAAAACTCTAGCACAACCGAAGTGCAATATATGATCTGAATCTCAAGAGCCATCCTGCTCACATAACACCATCGCTACGCGGAACCTCAACACATAAGAAATTTACCAAGCTGCTTCGCAACTCACACGCCACAATATAGCATTACATGAAATAGCCGACGCGAAATAACATCCAACGTCCGAATATTCCTCCATAAGGGGCGCTATGCTGAAATGAACAAATTCGGCCTGATATAGAGCCCATATTCATATTTAAATCCATTCACAAACCTCAAGTCAATTCTGATCGTACCGAACTAGGCCAATAATCTTTCCTGGGTCCATAATAACCCCTTTTTCACATAAGAACAAGCATCCTCACCGGAGCAATCCTCCACACTCCACAACCCAATAAACAGAGTTCCCTCCAGGCATAAATTCTCAAATTAACTATATCACTACAATCTTCATACTTGGTTTCATTCTGCAATCAATCAAGTGACTACAGGTCACACTTATACAATCTTCCCGTGAGATACGCTTCCACGATCTCATGCGCCAGGTAACAAGTCTGCACTTCCATACCACCAGCCAGACTGCTGTAAAGCAAATCGAGAATCCGTAGCAAAGCCTTTTTCACAAAACACCGATCTCAGGTGACGCTGAAGACAATGCCAACTTACTCTAAACATTCAAATCCCTTTCATGCTCATCCGAGCCCGTGACATCCTTGTCAACACCAAACCGCAACCTTGATCCTCACTTTCAAATTCCATACCACTCATTGCACCTAACATGTCAACATGCGATAGTACACGAATTTCATCATAACTCCTTAACCACTAATATGGTAAACACTTCATTATCTAGAACTTAACTCATTCCGAGAGAACTATAGCAACACGCAAGTGAATTCTCATAACCGTAGAAGATGCAAATCTTCAAGTAGTGGCCTAAGACACCATAGCCTTTTTCGGGATCCGCCTACACATAGCAGGCCATAATACTAGAATACTTCTGAATAAAATTAATTACGGCAGCCTACAAGCCTCACATGTACCATCACAAATCATTTGCATAACTTAATCACGCTGAAGGAACTGATACTGCCACCAGTATGCCAATTCAACCATGGCGAACCAATCCAACCTCTTCCAATTTATCCTTAATTGCCTTAGAATAATAACAACTTCATTCAACACATAACACACTCAACCCGAGTGGCCTTGTAACACGAGACCATGCTGTCTCAAATCCCACAAACCACCTCATACCTTCCTTGTGCGCATATTCGCATCTCGACTGGTACATCCATTCTGATAATTCCTCTACGAATCCGACGTCTTTCCTCCTTTCCCCCCAATGCTACACTGCAAGTCAAAACATCATAGAACATTCTAAACCTCTTATCATAAGCTGCTTCACAAGCTCGATTCTTAAACATACTGCGGGCTTGAATCCTTAGGCACCACATTTTTTACCTTTGAATTCACTAGGGTAGTTGAGAGTCATCCACTGTGGCTTGGTCCCGAATATAATCCACTCCGAGGCTCCGTTGGCACATGAACACCCATCTCCATGGAGCACAAGACTAAATCACTTCCTTGTAAATCACTTCCGCACGAAACACAAATCCTGAGTCCTACCAAAGCCTGAACATGAGCCAATAAGGCCAACCATGTAAGCACGTATTTTTTGACCCGCGAAATTTTTAAGTTAGTTGTAGTATGTTAAATATTTGCTTGGTTATTATAGATTTTTAATCCATTTTTTTACTACCACTTTATTAGTTAAATTTATTGTTTTCGTATTTAAAAATTAAAAGAAAATACAAAAAAATATATAGTTTCAATTTTTATATTTAGTTTTATTTTAGTAGTTTATTTTATTAATTAAGATGTGATATTTATATTTTTATAAGTATATTACATTGTTTTAGTCTTCCTACCATATTTAAGCCCAACAAGACAAAGGCTCATTCTTCCTAATCCATTAGCCTACTTAAGTGCAAGATTTAATCTTAGCTTTCTATTCTCCTCCAATCTAATGGCCCATGTTAATTCTTACACTCATATTTAAACCAATTATAACCAAACCCTAACCTATCTTTAATCTCCTAATTCCTACACTCCAACCTAGCATCGGCAACCTAAACAGATAGAAATAGAACAGCGCCTACCCCCTGATCCCTACAACAGTAATCTTTCTTTTTCATGTGGATTTGGTAATCAAGTCTCGCCTATTTTTTGGCCTTTGGTTTGGAATTCTTATACCATTCCAGAATCTTGACAAAAAAAAGGGAAATTGTCTAGAGAAATCAAAAAAATGGTATTCAATGAACATATAATAAATGAGTTGAGAGCTAGGTCTATGTTGGTTGATTATTTCAAGGTAGGGGTAACAACTAGCAATTAATTCAAGCAGCTTTTCGTCCAGAAACCTAGTCCAAGTTGCACAAACTAGTAGTCACAAACACACGAAACAGAAAGGAGGAAAAATCTGAAAGAAAACAAAAGAGGAAACGAAAACAGAGGTGGTCTTTGTTCAATCGCGCGTCGAGGTTGATTCCGGTGCCGATTCGATGTTCCGGTTTGCGATTTCGACGTTTCAGTCCAACGATTGTTACTTTGTTTAGCCCGATTCATTTGCAATTTTCAGCTTTGTTCATCAATAAAAGGGTCCATTTCTCAATTTTTATTCTCATTTCATTTTGTTACAATAGCTTGGTACGCGTGTTGGTTGATTTGTGATTCTAAGTTATTTGAGTAGCATGTCTTAGTTTTCATTTTAATTGTTTTAATTAGTTTTTATTTCGATTGTGATGTATGAGTTTTGGTTTTTGAATAATTGCTTTTAATTGGGTAGATGGAAAAATTGGAGTCGTTTCTTTCTTGGCAAGGAATAAGAATGGTCCATAAGGTGGTTCTTGAACCATAAAGAATCTTGCCAAGTAATAGATCATGTTAGCTAGCCTATTTGCTCCCCAATAATATCTTGTCCATAAATTTGGCATCACAACAATCTCAAAGATTAGGAAAAAATTCAAATGCGCGAGTATGCTTTAGGCGCGTATTAATAAATAAATTATCGTGATTATGTACACGTCTGCGTTACATAGTTATCATTTTTAAAAATAAGCCAAGGTATACGTTCGCGTGACTTTGGCTAAGCAATCTAAACAATTAATAAAGCGTGACTAATTATGTACATGTACGCATGACATGATTCTTGACACGCCGACGAAATGAGTACACGTACGCGTGACTCGTTTTAAGATAATTCCATGATTATAAATAACCAAACAAATGAATACACGTACGCGTGATTCGTTTCAAATTAAAAAGCGGTAAAAGGTAAAAATGTACATAGGTTCTAAAATGAGTAATTAAATAATTTAATTAAGGCAGGTATGATTAAAGCGACTGTGCAAAAACTACACAACCCGGGAATGCCTAACACCTTCTCCCGGGTTAACAGAATTCCTTACCCGGTTTTCTGTGTTCGCAGACCATAAATAGAAGTCAAACTTTCTCGATTTGGGATTTTAAACCGGTGACTTGGGACACCATAAATTATCCCAAGTGGCTACTCTGAAAAATAAATAAATATTCCCGTTTCGATTATTGTCACTTAAATTGGAAAAACTCATATCCCCTTTTAGTAGGGGTGTTCAAAACCGATCCGAAACCGAAAACCGAACCGAACCGAAGCTTAATGGCTTACTGGTAACGGCTTAACGGCTTAACGGACGGGGAACAGATTGAATTTTTTTTTATTAACGGCTTATCGGTTTGGGGGCGGATTATTCAATTTTCTTAACGGATAATCCGTTAACCCGTTAAGAATATATATATATATATATATATATATATATATATATATATATATATATATAATTTATTTTTATTTATATATATTAAATATAAAAAAACTAAAACCCTTGAAAATGAATAAGTATAACAAAATTACAAAAACAAACAACCCCCCCCCCTCCCCGTATGTTCTGCCTCCAAACTGTCTAACCCATTCCTAGTTCCCTACACTTAAGAGACTTGCAATTGAAGGTTGCCTCAAGTTGATTGGGAAGTTGCTTTAAAATCTTTGTTCTTTGATAGTATTGACAATTTCATAATGTCCTGGACTCATTTTGGAGACATTTATCNGAAGCTTTTAATCAAATGAGCATACAAGAACAGAGAACAACAATCCAGATTAAGTGACTTCTTACAAAGATTCAATTTTTCAATACATATTACAACTAATGAAGTCGGTAGAATTGAATTCACCAGAAATGACAGACTTGGAATCAAAAACACCCAAAAAAAATGAAACTTTCGAACAAATTAGCTTTGCAAGAACAAAGAAAAACAATCCATATAACTGACTTCTAACAAAGATTCAGTTTTTCAATACATATTATAGCTGAAGAAGTCAGTAGAAGAGGAGATATTTAGTGAATATGTATGTTAGGCCGATAAACCGCCCGATAACCGCCCGATAAGAGTTAAATCGATACCAATCCGCCCGATATATTATCGGGTGGCTAACGGATTAATACATTTAAAAGCCGATAACCGTTAAGCCAAACCGTTAAGAGTAAAAAGCTGCCCAATCCGCCCGATAAGCAGCCCTACCTTTTGGGTAGAAAAGGAGGCGTGACAACTTTGACGATTCTGCTGGGGAATAAGAACCCAGAACTTCTGGTTCAAGGTTCAGAATTCAAGCTTGTTAATATGATCTATGCTTGGCTTTATTTTTTGTTGATATTACTGTATATGTGGACCTAATGTGCTAATTGCCGCTTATTTACCTCTTTGATATTATTTGAATTGTATTAAATTGTCTTCTTACGCCTCCCTTCTGAGTCTTCTAAAATATGGTGCACACGTACGCGTGGCCCACTTTTCTTTTAGAAGTCATAACATATAGAATGAAGCTTGGGTCAACAACAAGGCTGGGTTGACTTTCGTGCTCCCGGTACGTTGCCCCCACCTCGGCTCGAGCTGTCCGCTTGGGTAAACCATGTCTAGAACACACCCCCAGGGTTTCAAACCTAGAGTAACATAGCCTCATGTCGGGTCCCTAGTAAGAACGTTTGTTTGCATCACGTGCATTTGACTTAAGGGACTCAACACAGAGGTTGGGTCAGTCTAGGACAGGTGTACCCGAAATAAAAGACCATCCTGATGCATCTTACGTGCTATTTGTACATTTATTTGCTTCGATTTGTATGTTGACCGGCTAAGGAAAAAAAACAGCAGAAAAACCAAGAGTGAGGTAGGATAGAGAATTCACCCGGTTCTGAAAACCCCGATATTTGAAAATGCCTCGAAACTCTGCCAAAAGTTTTGAAAAAAAAAAGAGGAAAAGAAAATGTATTTCAAAGAATTAAAGTGAGCCAATATCATGTTTTTTCCAATTATGTCAAAACTGACCGAACTACGCGGGTCTGATTCTCACTGGAGATATGTAGGTAGACCTCATCGGTTCCGGCCCACAATTTTCAAAAAAAAAAACATCCAAAAATATTTTCCTTTACTTCCTTCTTTAGAAAGTCTTTATTTTAGACCCCAATTTTCAAAAAGAAATCCAAAAATATTTTCATTCTTCTTTAGAAGTTTTTCGTTCGAAAAATGAAAAGGAAATTCAAGATTCAAAAATATTTTCTTTAGAAGTCTTTCTTTCATAATTTTAACATAAAAGTCCAAAAATCCAAATATATTTTCTTTCTTCTTCAGAAGTTTTTCTTTCGAAATTCCAAGAAAAAAAATTTTGAAATAAAAAAAAATATTTTTTCTTCTTTATAAGTCTTTCTTTTGAAAATTAAAAAAATAGAAATAAAAGAAAATTAAAAAAAAGATTTAGTTTATTTCCTTTATTCCTAATCTTCCCGAACTATGCAAAGATCTGATTCATGCGGCGCCATGATACATAGGTAACCCACATCAGGTTCGATCAAATGGTTAAAAAGAAGAGAGAAAATAAAAGAAAAAAAGGAAAAAAAGGAAAAAAAAAAAAGAAGAAGAAGAGTGACCATTCTAACATGTTGTTTGTTTTGAATTGTGAAGAAAGTTTGAGGTGGTCGGTTTGTGGTAAGCTGGCAACACCTCCATAATTCACAAGATCCAAGAGAAAAATGCCAATGACAACTGACATCGAAGCTGTTACCAGTACTCAAGAGACTCAGGGTCAGAGGGCTCAGTGAAAATCTACTGTGGTTGAGGAAAATAGGGTACTAAAGCAGCAAATGACCGAAATGTGTCAAGCATGGTCAGTGGCCAAGGACTGCCTTTTTCTATTCCCCGTTTCCCAGAGTTCACACCCATCTCGACTACTACCACTCCTGTTTCATTGTCTGATCAATCCTATCCACCTGGGTTATGTCTTTATCCCCACTGTTCGACTATAACTGCAACTTCTATTGCGCACTTCCAAAGTGTGCCATTGACAACAAATCAGATAACCACTACTGTTATGCTTGTCTTTATCGCCCCACAACCGACGGTGGTGCAGAGGAAAACTCATGAGTCACAGTTTGCTACCCAACAAGAACAGTCCCACTCTCCTGAGTACCACTCGTACCTATTTGATCTTCCTGCAAAGATTGAGAAGCCTGCCCGAAAGATGGCACATGAAGAAATGACCCAAAGAGCGAAAAACTTAGAACAACAGTTGAAAAACATGCAAGGGTTGGCAGGTCAGAAGAGTATTGCCTTCAAGGATCTATGTATGTTCCCCGATGTCCACTTGCCACCTGGTTTTGAATATCCCCAAGTTTGAGAAGTATGATGGACATGGAGACCCAATAGCCCACCTGAAAGGTATTGTAATCAGCTAAGAGGTGCAGGAAGAAGTGAAGAATTGCTAATAGCTTATTTTGGGGAAAGCCTTACGGGAGTAGCCTCCGAATGGTTTATGGATCAAGACACATCTCGCTGGTATGTTTGGGATGACATATCACATGCCTTTGTCAAACAGTTTCAATACAACATCGACATTTCCCCAGACCGCAATTCTCTTTCAAACCTGAAGAAGAAACCAACTGAAAGTTTCAGGGAATATGCCATTAAATGGAGAGAACAAGCAGCTAGAGTTAAGCCATCCATGGATGACCACGAGCTAATCACGGTCTTCCTTCAGGCTCAAGAGCTAGATTATTTTCAAAACATGATGTTCGCAGTAGGCAAATCCTTCTCGGAAGCAATCAAAATGGGGGAAATGGTTGAGAATGGTCTGAACACAGGCATAATTATAAGTCAAGCAGTTCTCAAAGCCGCAACTCAGGTTGTCCAGATTGAATCTGATAATTTTTGTGACGCGAATGAGAAGGATGAAGAGACCATGATGATATCAGGGTCGAGAAGAGGTCCTAGGAGAACATCTCGAAGGTATGAACAACCTCGTCTGGTTTCCGATGATTCCCCTGAATACTATTATCCACCTCAGAACCCTCAATACTCTGTTGCTTCGCCTCAGCATGTTGCCTGGCCACCAAGACACCCCAGAAGGCGAGCACCAGCACCGCAAAATCTCCACCAGCCTCCAAAAAATTTTCAAGTGTCCTATAACCCATATCTAAGCCAGGGGTATAGAAGGGAACAAAGGTTGAAAGATAAATTTACACCAATAGGAGAGTCCTATGCAAGCTTATTTGAAAAATTAAAGCATTATGACATGATTTCACCCATTCCTCCAAATCATGTGGACCCACGTGCAAGAAGCTTTGACCCTTCTAAAGGGTGTGAATATCATTCCAATGCCCAGGGGCACAATGTTGAAAGCTGTCGGGATTTGAAAAGAGAAATAGAAAGGATGATTCAGGAAAAATTGATTGTGATCCAAGACAGTGACACCCAGAATATCACGCAGAATCTTTTACATGCACATGATGATCCTGGGGAGAAATTAGAAAATGATTATGGAAGTAACGACGTACATTTTAATTATTGGTTCCGCCCATACCACAAGCATTTTAATTATAAGTAACAAGTTATTATTTGCAAAAGAAGACAATAAGAAAAGAGTTACAAACTAAATTAAATTAACACCAATAATCAAAGAAAGGGAGCTTATAAACACAAACAACCCCCCCTCCCCCCACACAAACATATATATATACATATATATATATATAGAACAAAGAAAAAAAATTCAACATAAAGTAAATTTAATTAAACTAACAAAAGAAAAATAATTTCAAATATATATACTTGCAAGTCTTAGAAAATTTTGTGAACTTATGGAGTAAAATAAACTTCAATATAATTTCTATTGAATTTATGTAAAGAAAATAAACTATAAAGTAAAATAAAGAAGGCTGCAAAATATATACAAGGAAAATAATTTGATTTGATTGCAATGACAGTTATATTAGGCTATGCTGCTATCTTTATGATTTTTCTTTTCTTTTCTGATTCTTGTTGCAATTTATACCAAAAAAAAATGTAGGCACAAAATATGAGAATGATTCAAACACAAGATCATACTAATACTATGAACCCGCTTGACCACTTTTGCTAGAGTAAAGCTTTTGTCAAGTGGGTTCAAATTCAACTTTTATATAAGATTTATGCTACTTTAGTTGTAATTTATACAATATTATTTTTCAATAAAGCGGGTTCAGTTGAACTCGCTTAGCACGCTCCGTGGTCCGCCATTCATGAACAATGCTGTATGATTTAAGAGAGGCCATCGAATAAGGAGTGCAAGACGAGCGCGAGTTGCCATGCTAAAATAAAAAATAAGGAGTGCAAGACGAGCGCGAGTTGCCATGCTAAAATAAAATATAAATAAAAATACAAGCTATAAAAAGCAAAAGAACAAAGTCAAAATTAGAACATAACAATCAATATATACTGCGATAGAAATCCGGCTAAGTCAAATTCTAAAATTCTCTACTGTAGGAGTTTAATAAAATAGGGATTAAAATAATTCGTCGTTACCTTTCCACAATCATAATATAATGATTAATTACCAAGCGATATACCTGGCAAGACAACCGTATAAGCTGCAACTGAAAAGCGATCAAGTATACTGTTAAGGATCGTTTAGTAGGGCATATAAGAGTTGTATTGAATAGAGTGTATTAATTACGAGCACCTAATCTTTAATCATGTTTAAATTTTTTATTATTTTTTGTTATTTAAATAGTTTTTAATTTTAATCTTGATATTTTAGCTTTTGTTTTACCTTATATTGGTTTTACTTAAGAAAATTAAAAACTAACAAAAAGATTCACATTTTCAGAATATTAGTATTTGGGTAGGCGCGTTGCGCGTGTACACCGTCCCAATGAATAATTTTTTTAAAGAAAAATACATAAATATTCTATTAAAATACTTTTGCTTGTTTGTTTTCTTAAAAAAAGTTTTTACCAATTTTTCCATTATGCTGTATTTATATTTTACCTTCACAAAATACATGTACATATGGTTTTCTATCCATCATAACCTAGGTTTCTTTTTACTTTTTTCCCACGTATAAATGGAAAGTGTTTCATATCACTTAGATATTTGCATTAGTTTGTACACAAAAATTATATTGCTAAAAATATTTTGTTCTAAAATATTCTGAAAGAAACAAAAAATTATAGTTGGAACCGTCAATCTATAGCATTTCATACAAAATTATGAAAGAACAAAAAATGTACTCCATAAAAAGAGAATTATTTTTTATATTAGATTGAAGTTCCGAAAATATATGTACATTCTAAATGAGTATCACATAAACATTTCAAATATTAGTAAAGTAAACATTATTATTGAAATCCGGATATCATTAAATCAAGCATTTTTTAAATTTTATTTACTCAATTCCCGGAAGAGTACCATATATATTATGTATCATGATGTATATGCATATAATAAACAATGGAAGAGACTCAATAGCATAAACAACGAAACAAACAAAAATATTGGAGGAACGTATATACNTTTGTCTTTTCAAAAATTTACTCAATTTTACGTAATTCACTTAAATAATTATTCTTATCGGATATAGAGTATCTATTAATCGATCATATATGTGGAACATGTTAGGTATTAGGTTGACGAATTTTCATACACCACTATTGTTCAAAGCTAGTAATTATAGTTTGTTTAATTACCATTCGTAGCTACTATTTAATTGCTTGTATCAATTGTATTCGAACGTGCAACGAATACAACGTGTATCAATTGTATTCGTTCGCGCAATTGTATTCATCGTGTAGCGAACAAAATATTATCAATTGTAACTAACGCGAAATACAAACGTGTATACAAAGGATACAACTTGTATCGACTGTATATACAGGGGTGTATACAAATGATACAACATGTATCAATTGTATTTGTTCGCGCAACGAATACAACTAAGGCGAAATACAGAAAAATAAAATGTTCTTGTTGAGGGTCGAACTCAAGACATCCGCTAACTAAGCGGACGCTCTAACCCTACGAGAGCTTGTTGCTCTCTTGTTTCAAAACAATTAACCTCTTATTTCGTGAATTTGCTATGAAATTCAAATATAGCTACAAATGATAAATAATGTTTGATGTGTCGCATAATTTTTCCTATTATGTAAGCAAGTGGGTTAAGTTTAAAAATGGTCCAGGTTTTAAATTAGTGTTTTAATAATTTTTTCTTAAAATTAGTTTTTGTCATGTCACTAAATCATATCGAAAAGTACAAAAGCCGGCAAGAATGATCATTTAAGTGAACTAGGTAAAGTTGAGTAATTTTTGAAAGACAAGAAATAGTTATATGACTTTAATGACTCAATTAATCAAAGTTGAGCGATCATATGAGCTACAAAAGTAAACTCCAATATACTATACTTATCAACCTATCACCAAAGGGCAAACTNGATGTGCAAATTCAATTAATTAGAATCAGTAAAGAGTACCTAATATGATTGGAGGACATAAAAAGATTTTTATTTCAATAACTTCATTGTTAATGGTGGTAAAGCAGAGTAGCATAGTTTACTATCTTGTATATGCACATTTTTTATGTGTATCGTCTGTATTTTAGAAGGAAAAATATTTCATATAATTATTATCTGTATTTTATGTGGAGGTAACATAAAATTAGTTGATGATAGAACGTAACTCGTAAATATTTTCTAAATTAGTTCTAATACCGAAAGGAAAAAAATAATTTTCTTATATCGATCACCTTTTTGTACTAACTGTACTTGAATTGGGTTAATCGAATTTGTTTTATCTTACATATTATATAGGAAAAACTCGAGTAGGCATAGCTATTAGCAATTATACTTATAAAATATAGGCAAAAGTAATCTTGAATTAATAAGAGCTTTAATTGACATGAGTTAAAATGCCTAACCTATTTTCTGAATAATCACTTTTGAATTGACAATTTATATGAAACATTGTCTATCAAGACGGACGTCTATTATTACATAACTCCAAAAACAGACTAAAGGTTAGAGAATTTACCTTAAATTACAAGTAAATTTATGAAAAGAATGTGCCATGTTGGCTTCTTCGACAGCGTCAATAAACCTAAAAATAATTTTATGGTCTTTCCCCCTAAAAAAATTTACTGAATCCTAAATCTAAACATAGAAAAGAACCTAAACCTAAATAAATAAAAGAGACGTCAATAAAATCTACTCCCTTCGGTCCAAAATAAGTGATTCTTTGGATATTTTCACACAAATTAAGAAATTCACCTTTTAGCATTAATTATCAATGGAATTGACCATATTAACCTTTACTATCTCACATCAACACTCCTAACACATATTCCAACACCATTTACTTCAAGGACAATGTAGGAAAAAAATAATTAATTCATTCTTGAAATATGGAAAAATCACTTATTTTGGACCACAAGAAAAAGGACAAAAAAGCACTTATTTTGGACCGGAGGGAGTAATTGCCAACGAATTCTAAACCTATAATGAATCCTAATTAGTTGCAGAATCTTAAACTTTAATAAAGAAAAGTTGCACTCTACAAAAAGAAAGGCAATAAAACGGCACTTTTTTATTTTTCTTTCAATTTTTGTTTATTAGTGTTTGTAATTATACTTTTATCCAACATAAAATATACTTATGAGGGGTAAAAAAGACGAATAATATTTGTATTGGGAAAAAACTGAATTTAAATATTGAAGATGACGTGTCATAACACGTGGACCGGTCAAATAGTCAAAGTGTGGTAATCAGTTAGAAGGCACGAGCAACAACAGATGCGGGAGAGAAGATGCTTAAAGGCACGAGCTATTATTCAAATGAAACGAGACTCCTACCTGTTCGAGTCATTTAAAGCTCGAAGATCAGAAGGAATTGAAGACATGAATCTGATAGCAAAAAAGAGTCCAAATTCAATATTAAATGCCAAATACGTTAGAGAATTTGTATTTAATATGAATGATTGAGTAACGTTTCTTTTAATGTCATTTATTGCTCGTAATTGCCTCATTAAGACAAAGGCATTCCACTTTCTCTTAAAATTAACTATAAAAGGAGAAAGCCACAACATCTGTAGGACACGAGAAAATATTACTGGAATAAACTTTGTTCTTTTTGCTTTCTAATTATATCATTCAAAATCTCTTTCTTATATACTTTTCCGATTATCAGTAACCCGAGTTCTTCTAAATTCAATCTTTGACCTAAAATCTAATTTTTGGTTAAACAAATTGGTTCCGTTACCGGAAATCTGATAATCAAGCATATCTCAACCTAATTTTCTTGATTGCATCAATCATGTCGAACAACAATGACAACACTCAAGGAAACCCAGAAATTCAGACAATCCAATAACTTCAGGGAGATTCCCCACAAGGCTCTCCACAAGGTTCTCCACGAGGCTCCCCACGACGGTCTCGTGAAGGCACTCCTGATGGATCTCACACAGATGGACAGGCTCAATTCGAAAATGTTGAAACCATGAATGAGGCTCTGCAAAAACTTATTGCCTCTCAAGTCAATAACGCTCTTCAAGCTTTTGTTAGCCAATTACCTGCTGTTCCACCCACATCTACTCCAAACAACAACACTTTGGAGAATCCTCGTTCAGGATTGGTTAATTCAGGCAGCGGTGGAACCCCTAGTGAAACACAAGAGAGAGACCCAGGTAATCCAGTTAACTCTGATTACAAAATCTAGTACTAAACCTTGCAGAAACAGCTTAAGGAGCAAAATGAACGCATAGAGCAAATACCTGGAGTCCGTGATCAAGGGAGTGGATATAGATAAATATTCCCAACAACCATGGAAGCCAAGTGATGCTCCCCTCCCAATTCCAAAGAAGTTTAAGATGCCTGATATTCCAAAGTATGATGGTACATCAGATCCACGAGATCACGTTACTGCATTCACAACAGGTGTCAAGGGCAATGATTTGACTAAGCAAGAAATTGAGTCGGTCTTGGTCAAAAAATTCGGTAAAACACTCACTAAAGGAGCCTTAACATGGTATTCTCTTTTACCCGAAAATTCTATAACTTCGTTTGCTGAGCTTGCAGATTTATTTATCAAAGCACACTCGGGAGCTCAAAAAGTTGAAAAGCGAATGGAAGATATCTTCAAAATCAAGCAAGGAGACTCAGAGTTACTTAGAGAGTTTGTAGATAGATTTCAACGGGAAAGAATGACGCTGCCACGAGTACCTGACAATTGGGTAGCCATAGCCTTTGCTAGTAATTTCAATGAGAAGAGTTCAGAAGCCACGAGGCGACTCAAAGAAAGCCTTCGAGAATTCCCAGCAACAACGTGGAATGATGTCTACAACAGATACAGTACAAAGATGAGGATTGAAGAAGACATTATTTTACGACATAAAACTGAAGAAAAGGTAAGCTCAAGGTGTGTGGAAAATAAAAAGAGATCCGGTAAAAATAGGTACGAACCATACATGGGACCTGCGGGAAAGGATTCACGATCAAGGCAAGATAATCAAAGGTACGATCACAAACCTANATAACTTAACAAGATGAAGTACAGTACACGGGTATGAAATTCTCTACATTATTCACTCAGGCCCTTTGATTAAGCAAATAAACGTTATTCCCTCCGGTCCAAAATAAGTGATTTTTTGGATGTTTTCACACAAATTAAGAAATCCACCTTTTAGCATTAATTAGCAATAGAATTGACCATATTAACCTTTACTATCTCACATCAACACTCCTAACACATATTCCAACACCATTTACTTCAAGGACAATGTAGGAAAAAAATAATTAATTCATTCTTGAAATCTGGAAAAATTACTTATTTTGGACCACAAGAAAAAAGACAAAAAATCACTTATTTTGGACCGGAGAGAGTAAGTTTCTGCATTGCAACCATTCATTAAATATGAAAATAGAGAGGTCCTGCTAATCCCTAAAAAGGTTTCCCTGAAATCCAGGGCATATTTTGACCTAAAATGAACACTAATTGCGGATCCATAGCTTATCATAATGGTGCTCTAACTTTTTTTTTTAAGTATTGCCCAGTCAACATGCAATTCTAGGATATCCATCACCCTATCCCATAGGTAAAATATTACTGATGTCAATTTATTCATTAATTTTCTTGCTTTGATATTTGGTAGGTGGAACCCATTATCCACTGACTCGATTAATCGGGACTCGCACCAAACAGGCCTACTAAGAGTACAGGCAGTCCTGGATTCAGCGGTCGCGGGGTATGATGACATTCAATATAAATTTATCACTACTCGTAAAGATTGGTACATGGGCATATGCTAATAACTGACTATTTCTTGAAGACATTTACTAGTATAAATGGAGTTTTTTGTCGAAGTTTTCGGGTGCCGGTGATCCACTACATATAGTGTGTGTCCGTCTCTGACAAAGAGTGGTTAACCTCTCCCTATTAAAAGGTTCTCCATTTCTTGAATTCGAAATCTTTGATTAAGGATGAACATCTAAACCATCCCACCACATACCGAGTAGCTGTACAAGGGAGATGACAAAATATGGGCAGACAGCAAGTTGATTATCAGCTAATTATTAGAACCCCAAGACTTGAAAAAGAGTGTAAAGAAGTTCCAAAAAGGTGTTTCTCTGAAAGCAAGACAAAGACTAGACCTCTATATAATAACAAAGGAAGGGACAGAATGAAGTACAGAAAAACCATTATGTTATGAGTGTTGAGTCATGTGGCCAATATATGTAGGGCAATATGACCTCCTATGAAGGCAAATTTGTAGGCATTAATCATCTTCATCATGTGGTTCTAAGGACAACATCATGATCTAGAAATCCAATACCAAATTCCATTCTTTCATATTGTAGCCTCATAATTCTTTCCTTACACCAAAAAACCTCCATTTTCTTTCTTTATTTCTTTTTCTTCTTCTTTGTTCTTTCTTTCTGTGATAATGGAATATAACAATACTGGAATTGCAACAAGCCCAGTTGGATGGAAGAGTAACCATAGCCATAGCCATCATCACTTGGAATCACAAAGTCATAAAATCCACCAACATAATGACATGCTCCCTTCTACATCTATTCTGTTGATAATAATTCCCATCATAATTATCATCTTGCTTATTGCAATATCTCTTCTCATTGTAATGCTTAAGCGCATACAATCTGCTAAAGACAATGGGATTAGTTCAAAAAGCAGAAGTGTCATCAACAACAGCAATTGTATGTTCATTGCTCATAGTACCATTAACATCCATTCCAGCCCAGGTAATTAAGAACAACTCTGAGTTCGGCCAAAATTTTCTATTTCTCCTTTTCCTCTTATTAATGAGGATTTAAGAGCATCTTCATCTTCAAGTGAACATATTAACATGCTGGGAAATGACTAACTTCTTTAAGTACACATATTTGCGTACTGCCAAATGTTTCAAGATCTAAGTATCAACCCAAAGTACAAATATGACACCAAGGCGAATCTCACATTGACAAAACACGGGAAAAATGTTGGGTATATAAGTAAACATGCCTTAGGCACTACTAGCGCATTTTAAAGCCGTGCAAGCTTGGAGCCAAGCGGACAATATTACTAGTGGGCTGGGCTGTTACAACAAATGCATATGGAATACCCCTCCACCCACACCCACAAAAATTTTGTTTTTTGGGTAGATGACAAATGTCATGAACCAAACAATGATTTTCGAGTAAATCTTTATGATAAGTGTTACTGAATACTGACAGTCTTGTAAAACTGGCAAATAACCTGCTGGTATATACTAACAGTGTCAAAATCTTTTATAAAATTGAAATCCATATGAGAATGTGATTGACAGAAGTAAAGGGTGGATGTCTGCATGGAGGAAGTTCAGGGCAAATGCCACAATCTAAATTGAGAGGAGTTCAAGTATTCACTTACAAAGAGCTGGAGATGTCCACAGACAAATATAGTGAGGCAAATGTTATTGGGAATGGAGGTTATGGGGTTGTCTACAAAGGAGTCCTCACTGATGGGACTGTGGCTGCAATTAAAGTTTTGCAGAGGGAAGGCAAACAATGGGAGCGGTCATTTAGATTGGAGGTCTGTGACTTCATTTATTACCTCTTCTTTCCCTTTCATCATCCATTGCATTTTTTTCTTCTGTTTTCTCTTTCAGTGTTTCCAATTCACAGCATAACACAAATTTCTTTCTATTTGTTTGGTATTCATTTATTTGGTTATCTTGTTAGTATTGTTGCTTGTTGCTACTGCTTCCTCTTTTTCATCTTTCTTTGAGTCGAGGGTCGATCGAAAACAGCTTTTCTACCTTCTCAAAGTAGGTATAAAGTTGCGTACACATTATCCTCCTCAAACCCCACTTCTGAGATTATACTGTACTTGTTTATTATTATTGTTGTTGTTGTTGTTGGTATTTTGTTTATTTATTTCATTGTACTTTGTGGGATGGGTCTGGGAGAAAATTCTTAATAATCAGCATTCTTTGTGTAATCATTAATTAACAAGATCATTTGGAGAGAGTATATTTTTCTGAGGTGTTGACTTTATTGTGTGCTATATCTTAAAACATAAGGTGTAGATTTAAAGTTGTCTTTGAGATCACTTTTTTTCATTCCAAAAGTGTTGACTTTTTCTTTCTTTATTTTAAATCTTTTATCCCTAAAAAAAAAAAAACAGAAAAAGGCCCTAGGATAAGATGCACCCTCATACACACATGAGATTGTACTTTGGCAGCTTCCTGTGTAATTAAAGCATTTCAGGAATGTCAAGCCATCAGAACCATGTTTCTCAGAGCCACTGTCTGTCACATGTAAATGATTCATATGATTGCAATACTGTAGAAAAAAAAGCAAGTTGGAATTTTATTTTCTTAATTTATGTCACTTCAAATTTTTATATTGTTTAATCTTATATAATATTGGATCGAGACGTGCTTAAATGGCACAACAATGACATTGATGATTCATATAGGACCTAACTTGCTTGAGATTGAGTCGTAGTTGTTGTTTCATGCTGCCTCAAATTTTGAGTAGTCTGTTGTGTGTTTTGGCAGGTGGATTTACTAAGTCGCTTACACTCTCCTTACTTGGTTGAACTTCTTGGCTACTGCGCAGACCAACAACACAGGCTCCTAATTTTTGACTATATGCCCAATGGTTCACTGCAGCAACATCTCCACAGCCCACATAAACAATCCAAGAATTCATTAAACTGGGGAGTTAGGTTGAGAATAGCCCTTGATTGTGCTAGAGCCTTGGAATATCTGCATGAACACACAACCCCATCAGTCATCCACAGAGATTTCAAGTGTAGTAATGTTCTACTTGATCAAGATTTTAGAGCTAAGGTCTCTGATTTTGGTTTAGCAAAAATTGGCTCAGACAAAATCAACGGTCTAATCTCAACGCGAGTATTAGGGACCACAGGATATTTAGCCCCAGAGTGAGTATAGTACATCAATCATCTGTCTATTACATCTCTCCTTATCATAAACCATACTCAATGAATGTGAAAATTACAACACAATCCTGCACATGGGGTGGCTTCAGTTCCTATCTTATTGTCACTTTCTGTATTTTCCCATAATCTAAGTCCCATATGTGGTCCTCTGTATAGCTAACGATCTGAAGGCTAGTTATGTTACAACCTACATCTAACATCTTTCCATACAAGACTATATCTTGTGACCATTAACCAACTCAATTCCTAAAACAGGTATGCTTCAACAGGCAAACTTACAACGAAATCAGATGTATACAGCTACGGCGTGGTGCTTCTAGAGCTATTGACAGGCCGTGTACCTATCGATACAAGGCGACCTCCTGGAGAACATGTGCTTGTCTCATGGGTCAGTAAATACTACTACTCCCTTTTTGTTCCATATTTTTTTTTGTCTGTTCCAGAAAGAACGACCTCTTACCTTAGCATTTGTCCAACTATTACTAAATTCACTTCTGTTATTTTAGGCTCTTCCAAGATTGACAAACAGAGAAAAAGTAGTTGAAATGGTAGATCCAACATTGGAAGGCCAGTACACCAAGAAGGATCTAATACAGGTGAAGTTAACATTGTATGTATGTTGTAGTACTACATATGAAACCAAATTCTAATGATTTTATTTTTCTGTTACTGTGTTTGTAAAACAGGTAGCTGCTATAGCAGCAATGTGTGTGCAAACAGAAGCAGATTATCGTCCATTAATGACGGACGTTGTTCAATCCTTAATACCTCTAGTCAAGACTTACTCTTCTGCATGTTCTTCCAATTCCTTCAGATGCAACACAACAGTTAGTCCGAGGTCTTAGGAGCTATTCAGAATCTGAAGATGTTCCCAACATTCAAGTTCCATTCATTAATTTCCACAAAGTTATCTGTTCACATGGACAATGACAATCTGTAACATAATTCTGCAACACCTCAAAAGACAAGGCGTACTATGTACTCAAATAGTGACACACTAAATTATTAGAGTACTACTCTATTTATCAACAATTTTTGGATTATTATTCTAACATATAATAATACGTATATTAGTATTCACATATAACTATTCTTCAATTATTATTAATCAGGAGCATTCAGTTCAACTGTTTAAACTAAGAGCTCGTTTGGACATAAGAAATTTTTCACTTTTTTTTCGATTTTTTGTTTACTTTTTTTCGAAATCAAAGTTTGGTCATAAAATTTTCAATTTTCACTTGAAGATGCATTTTAGAATTTTTCGAAAATTTGAAAACTCCAAAAAGGTGTTTTTCAAGATCACTCACAAAACTTCAAAAACAACCCAAAATTAAATTTATGTCCAAATACAACTCTAATTTTTCAAATACCATTTTCACTTTTTTTTTTTTGGAATTTTACAATTCTTATGTCCAAACGGCCGCTAAACCACTGAAGTCCAGTATAAATATAGAATATAACTTCACATCTAATGTCAATGTTGAAATTTTTAATGTATAGGCAAAGCGAAGACAAAACAACATATATGGGTCAGCAATCTGAAAGTTATTACTATTACTACTGAATAATCCTGAGTGTACATGTACTTGAACACTGTAGTACAAGTACGGATAGCAACTATTGTGACAATCATCACACTATTTTTATGAAAGCAAATGTAAACAGTTTATATGCAGACTGATCACAGCTAGACAAAAAGTAAGGAGCAGAATGTACAAAGAAACAGAAAGAACATAGACTCCATGTGAGGTGATGGTTTATAACTAGTAACAACCATTTGGTGCCAATGAAACTTTGGCTCCGTTTGGCCATGAGTTTTGCCGAGATAAATTTGGGATTTATTTTCAAAACTCATGTTTGGCCATAAATTTTGTTCATATTTTGGCTAAATCTCAAATCCCATTTTGGGCCAAAATCCCAAAACTTGGGAATTATATACATGTTTTTCCAAAATAAAGTTGGAAAATATGTTTTGAAAACGTATGTCCAAACACATTTCATTTTCAAACCAAACTTCACCTAAATCATATTTTTCAAAACAAATTTGGGATTTATGGTCAAACGCTAGCTTTGTATTTAGTGAAAGGTCGGTAACAAGCTACAACAGGATTACCTCTTATAGCACAGGCAAGGAGAATATTAATGGAAAAAGGTATTATCATGTACCACTCTATCCATATTCCCTATGTGATTAATTTTGAGATTAAACCAGACTATATGATTGTTTTAATTAAAATTAAAATGTACAAGAAGTGCTGCGGATTCGTAATTTTTCATAATATTCAAACTAGCAAGTCATTGTAATTTTATAATGTTATCAAATTCTCTTAGTTTGACTCTCCATTTCACCCTTTTATTACCTGTAGATTAAGGGCTTGGCCTCATTTTTTAGACATTGAAATTTCTCCCCTCTTATCTGCATTATTTTTCCAAAACAAACATAAGTCAAGTGTGATTTGCTTCGTTATTTGTGTTGGTTAAAATTCTGTAGTTTGAAATGGCGCTATTACAAAATAGTTTTTAATCCAAATATCTTGGGCAACATGGAGTGAATTAATTAAATTCCATAAGGACACACAAGAAACTTATGGGCTCTAGAATAAATTCAGGTTTCTGCTTTGACAAATTAATCTGTTTATATTGTTTTTACAATTTACGTTTCGGATTTTCTGTTGTAACACAGTTTACTACAATCAAAATGCTAGTGACAAGCATTTTTAGATAGAGGGAGAAGTAAATTATGAACATATATAATTTCTATGTTATAGCACAACAGATAGAATCGCACTGGTACACTATTTTAAAGAGAAAGTCTAATTGGCAAATTATTGGAATGTTTTGCAGGTTATATATGCAGGCATCTAGCTCTAGCCTTATTGTTCTTCGCAAAATTTAAATAGAAAATTAACATATGCCCCCTTCATCTCACAGGTATATGTCTTGCTTCAGTGAGTGACATTAGATAGTATTTTCTTTATTGCGTAGGAAAAAAAAAAAAGAAAAATATAAAATGCAGCAAGTTGGGTAAAAGGGCTCAATAATTGTAGAAGGTACAAACACCTTTTTTCATCCACAGAAAATCCAAGCCACTACTATAGTGCTCTCCTTTTGCTTTTTTATTTTGTTATGATGTGTTAGAGAAGACAATTATATCGGACATAGTTGCATGAATTTCATCCTTGCTTTTAGCAATCACTATTGTCTCATTATTGGGAATAGCATAGACAATGCATTGATTTGCTTCTTTATGGATATATGAGATAAAAAGATTCTTATTTTATAGGGCCAAAATCGAGCTTGTCTTGAAACGAGGCGGGCCAATGTTTGATCCTATGTTATATCGGATTACGATGTAAAGTTAAATTGCCGAGCTCGGGACCTAGAGACCGATCGAGATCGAGGTCGGCTAATAGGGGAGCCAGACAGGATAGAGATCGAGGGAAGCTTACCGAGCCAAATAACTGAAAATCAAAATATCCGCAATCGGGCGAGGATCACGGCGGAAATCTCGGCAAGTATCAAGAAGAGGTCGATTAATTAGCCAATCATGGGATTTCTTAATGTATTTAGAATTGTACCAAGAGTAGGATTCCCCTACTATAGAAAAGGGGGTCTGGTCATTTGTAAAGGACATCATGTTCACGTTACATAAAGCAATATATTATATTCTTCTTAGGCTCTCAATACTTAGTATTTCTGTTCATAATTTCCTGTACAATACTTGTTTGATTCGAAGGCGACCTAGCTCGAGAGTCAAAGCTATACATCTCATTTGGTTTGCTTTATTGTTATTTAAAATCAGTATCAACTTACATTTTCTCTCAGTCTGTGCTAAGTAAAATCACATATCCTTAAAACCACAGTATAAATTCAATTGTTATCCGTTTTTAGGGTAAACAGTTTGGCACCCACCGTGGGGCTAAGGATAATAGTGGTTGCCTGGTACAAATTTTCGTAACACACACTATTTTATGCTTGTTCTTTGAATTGTCTTTGATTACAAGATTAAAAAATGTCAAACTCTCAGTCAATACCTCAACACGTTGACAATGATCTCAGCCACCACGGCGAAAATGAGAACATTGCACCAAGAAATGTGGTACCCACTGCTGGCCTCGATGGAGTTCTGGCTGTAGATCTAATCGATGTCAGTTCGCATATTGCCATCAATGGAAATTTGGCCGCCGATCCCGAAAGCAGTGTTCGTGGGGGTACCGATCAGCTACCCAGAATGCCCATGGCGGTGAAGATGGCGGGATCAGTCTGCGAGTAATCTTTGAAATGCTGCATGCCCAACAGGTAGCAATAGCTTAGCTCCAAAACCAAAACCAAACGCCAAGCAAGGTCGAACTCGAGCCGTCCCAAGAAATTGCACACAGGATCGACTCAGCTTCGAGAAAATCGAGTGAGAATGAATCGGAGGCCAATCCTGCTATTAAAGATGCTTGAAGAGCTGACAAAGCGAATCGAGACAGGGGAAAAGAAGATCGAGGAAAATGATAAGAAGGTGGAAACCTATAACTCCAGGGTCAACCAAATCCCGGGGGCACCGCCGATATTAAAAGGACTAGGTTCCAAAAAGTTTTTACAAAAACCTTTCCCCCCAAGTGCGGCTCCAAAGCCAATCCCCAAGAAGTTCTGTATGCCCGAGATTCCTGAGTATAACAGGACAACTGATCCAAACGAACACGTCACTTCATACATGTGCGCCATCAAAGGAAATGACTTGGAAGATGATGCGATTGAATCCGTATTGCTGAAGAAGTTCGGGGAGACTCTATCGAAGGGTGCTATGATATGGTATCATAATTTACCACCTAATTCTATTGAATCGTTTGCTATGCTTCCAGTTTCTTTTGTAAAGGCACACGCCGGAGCCATTAAGGTCGCAACAAGAAAGTCGGACCTCTTCAAGGTAAGGCAGAAGGACAATGAGATGCTCAGAGAATTCGTATCTTGATTCCAAATAGAACGAATGGATTTGCCGCCGGTCGCCGACGATTGGGCAGTTTAAGCTTTCACTCAAGGTCTCAACGGTCGGAGTCCATAGCTTCGCAATAGTTGAAACAAAATCTGATCGAATATCCAGCTGTCACTTGGGCCGATGTACATAATCGGTATCAGTCGAAGATCCGCGTCGAGGATGATCAACTGGGTGCTCCTTCTGGGTCCGTTTATCCTAACAGGCCCGTGGACAGAACCAATAGGGACATAGATCGAGAACCAAGGTCAAATAGAGATTGATATCAACCATATAATGGAGACCGCAGAGGTAGCGGATCGGGGCGAAACCCTGTACGAAATGAGAGGAGGAATGATTGAGGTCAAAGTTCGCAGGACTCATGAGCAAGAGTGGTTTCGACAGGGATGCCGGGCCGAAAGAAGCACCGCGATTGTCAGAATATAACTTCAATGATGCATACGCCATCGTATCAGCCATCAGACGCATCAAAGATACTAGATGGCCTCGTGATGGATATAAATTATTCATATATTTTAATATAAAAATATAATATTTTAGATATAAAATATGACCAATTTATATCCTATTCTCACACTTTTCTAAAAATTCTTGCAGGAAAAAGAATACATGGAAAAAGAGAAAAAGAAAGAACCTACAGTTCAAGGAAGAAGGATGCATCCGTGACAACATCATCTAAGACTACACAAAGTTATGGCAAATCCTCACCAAAATTTCATGACAAATTGCCATGTCAATTTCTCATCAAGGCCATATGATATATTGATTTATCTTGCAAGTTCTCACCAATGCCTTGTAGGAATTCTCTAGTCTTTCTCTTTGTAGTAAAAATATTCTTAGTCTTTTTGAAAGTATTTTTTTAGTTTTTCTTACTTCATAATGGAGTAATTTCTTTTTGTTGGGATAGTTGATGAATTATAATTATAATACTATCTCAGTTTCAATACATTCTTGGCTTGAAACTCTATTTACATTTCATACTGTGCTGGAATGATAATTTTTTAATCATTATTATCATATCTACATATTTTATATCAAAGTTATTCTTATATTAATTTTGCAACTCTCACGGAGCAAAATTAATATATTATAACTGATGAATAGAATATTAGAGTGAAAGTAATTTTTAGAAAGATTATTATTTCAAGTCTGCAATCTTGCTTTTCTCAGTTTTAATTCTCACGTAGTAATTGTTGAAGGCAAGATTATTGATTTTCTAGTAAAAATATACTCACAAAATTTTTACTACGCTTGAGCACAATTCAGACAAGATATTTCAGTTTAACCGTCACTAGTTTTAAATCAATTAATTAACATAGCCTCACAGAGTGTTAATTATTTATTTATATTTTGGTGTGAAAATATAACAGTATTAGCAATAAGCAATTATTCTTTAGAGAAATACGTATAAAGCTGAGATTTTATTGTAATGATATATCAAGTGAATTCAACGATTCCCAACTCTTTTTAAATAGTATAAACTTTTCGGAAGAAATTTGTCTTAATTTATAATTCCAAACACACCTTTCATCAATTTGATTCTCTCAAATAGTAGTCAAAATATTACAAGTCTGTAGCTTAGATTCTCCAATCTCTGTGGGACGATATCATAAACTATACTAGAATTTGACAGAGTACGAGCAAAAAATTTTATACACATTAGCTTCGTCACCTCGACCTCTGCAAATTGATCCAGCCCAGAGAAATCCCAATCAAGTGTGCAAGTATCACGGTACCTTGCTAAAAAAAAGTATCATGGTACCCATGGCCATAAAACAGAAGATTGCAGACAACTAAGGGAGGAAGTAGCCCGTTTGTTCAACGAGGGGCACCTTAGGGAATTCTCAAGCGATCGGGCCAAGAATCACTTCAAAAACAAAGATTCCAGTAGACAGAACGAGCAAGAAGAGCCACTGCACATGATTCACATGATCGTAGGAGGGGTTGATATTCCTCAAAAACCATTGTTGAAATGCACGAAGGTGTCGATCACAAGGGAAAATCGAACTCGGGATTACGTACCAGAAGGAACTTTGTCTTTCAATGATGAGGATGCAGAAGGGATCGTACAACCCCACAATGACGCACTGGTAATATCTGTACTTATGAATAAGACTCAAGTTAAAAATTTTAATTAATCCAGGTAGCTCGGCGAACATTATTCGATCGAGGGTCGTAGAACATCTTGGCCTACAAGATCGAGTTGTGCCCGCGACCCGAGTACTAAACGGCTTCAATATGGCATGTGAAACCACCAAAGGCGAGATAACATTGCTAGTGAACGTGGCTAGGACCATCCAAGAAACGAGTTCCATGTGATCGAGGGCGATATGAGGTATAATGCCTTATTAGGGAGATCGTAGATCCATAACATGAGGGCAGTATCCTCGACCCTTCACCAGGTTCTAAAGTTCCTAATGCCAGAGGGAGTTAAAGCAGTCTATGGGGAACAACCCGCCGCTAAGGAAATGTTTGCAGTTGACGAAGTGATACCAATATCGGCAATTTCATCAATAAAAGGGTCAGATTCAAAGGAAAAACGGAAAGCTAAATAGCAACCACAGACATCGACCTCGACCCAATCCGAGAAGCAAGATATTGACGAGGATGATGGCTATGGGGTCCCTCAATCTTTCATAGTCCCCGATGATTCTAACGCCACCAAGTCGACGGTCGAAGAGCTGGAGCAAATCACATTGACCAAACATCAGTCCGAACAAAAAGTATACCTGGGCACGGTGCTAGACCCCGAGCTCAGGGGAAAACTTATTCAATTCCTTAAAACTAACATGAATTGCTTTGCTTGGTCCCATCTCGATATGAACTGGATTCCACCGGAGATCACCACTCATAAACTAAGCCTAGATCCGAAGTTCCATCAGTGAAGCAGAAAAGAAGGCCCCAGTCCGAGATCAAACATGCCTTCATCGAAGACGAGGTAACCAAACTTCTTAAAATAGGATCCATTCGAGAAGTCAAATATCCCGAATGGTTAGCGAACGTAGTAGTAGTCTCCAAGAAGGGGAATAAACTTAGAATGTGTGTAGATTATAAAGATCTAAATAAAGCATGCCCCAAGGATTCTTTTCCTTTGCCTAATATCGATCGCATGATCGATGCTACGTACGGCCACGAGATCCTTAGTTTTCTCGATTCCTACTCCCGGTACAACCAAATACATGAACCCGGAAGATTAGGAAAAGACCTTGTTTATCACTAAGTACGACACCTACTGCTATAATGTAATGCCATTTGGACTAAAAAATACTAGTGCAACTTACCAACGCCTAGTGAACTGAATGTTCGAACAACAAATAGGGAAATTAATGGAGGTTAATACTTATGAAATGTTAGTAAGTCCCCGCAAGCAGAGGACCATTTGAAGCATTTGCAGGAAACTTTCGATATACTGAAAAGATACAACATGAAGCTGAACCCAGAAAAATGTGCATTCGGGGTTGGCTCAAGCAAGTTTCTCAGCTTCATGGTATCCAATTGAGGAATCGAGATCAACCCCGATAAAACCAAATATATCAAGGACATCACGGTAGTGGACAAGGTAACAAGTGTGCAAAGGTTAACGGGAAGCATAGCCGCCCTAGGATGGTTCATCTCGAGATATTCAGATAAGAGTCACCGATTCTTCTCGTTACTGAAGAAGAAAAATAACTTCATGTGGACTCCGGAATGCCAACAGGCCTTGGAGGAACTAAAACGGTACTTATCGAGCCCGCCGCTGCTTCACACGCCAAGAGCGAACGAACAACTTTACTTGTATTTAGCAGTATTAGAGATAGTGGTACGTGGAGTCTTGGTCCTAGAAGAACAAGGTATGCAATTCCCTATCTATTATGTTAGTCGAACCTTAGGGGAGGCCGAAACCCGGTATCCTTATCTAGAAAAATTGGCGCTCGCTTTGACAAGCGCCTATAGGAAACTAAAACCATACTATGAATGTCATCCCATATGGTTGTAACAACCTATCCACTTCGAAATATTTTGCATAAGCCCGAACATTCGGGCCGGTTGGCCAAATGGGCCGTAGAAATCAGCGGGTACGATATTGAATATCGACCCCGAACAACCATCAAATCTCAAATTTTGGCAGACTTCGTGGCTGACTTCATGCCAGCCCTCGTACCCGAGGTTGAAAGAGAACTGTTAGTAAAATCGGGTACACCTCGGGAATCTGGACCCTCTTTATAGATGGAGCTTGAACATAAAAGGGTCCGAACTCGGCATCGTGCTAAAACCACCCTGGGCAACATAGTTAGACAATCTATCAGAACTGTAAAATTGACTAACAACGAGGCCGAATATGAGGCCATGACTGTAGGTCTCGAATTAGCCAAAGGCTTGGGAGCAGAGGTCATCGAAACCAAGTGTGATTCCCTCCTTGTGGTGAATCAGGTTAACGGGACCTTTGAAGTTCGAGAAGACCGAATGCAGAGATACTTGGATAAACTATAGGTAACTTTACACCGATTCAAGGAATGGACTTTGCAACATGTACCTCGAGATTATAATAGCGAGGCCGATGCCCTCGCAAACCTAGGATCGTCGGTTGAAGACAACGAACTCAATTCGGGGGTTGTCATACAACTCATAAGATCGATGGTCGAAGAAGGTCATGCCAAGATAAACTCCACAAGTTTGACCTGGGATTGGAGAAACAAATACATAGAGTATTTAAAAAACGGGAAGCTCCCATCAGATCCAAAAGAATCGAGAGCCCTGCACACGAAGGCAGCACGATTCACCTTGTCTGAAGATGGAACACTATTCAGATGAATGTTCAATGGTCCATTAGAGATATGTCTAGGACCGGGAGATATCGAATACGTTCTAAGGGAGGTCCACGACGGGACCTATGAAATTTTCCGGTGTCGAATCACTGGACTACAAAGTGATCAGAGTCGGATATTACTGGATCAACATGGAGAAGGATGCAAAGGAGTTTGTCCGAAAATGCGACAAATGCCAAAGGCATGTGCTAATGATTCATCAACCCAGGGAACTGCTCCACTCGGTCTTGTCCCCATGGCCGTTCATGAAATGGGAAATGGATATTGTTGGCCCTCTTCCATCAGCCCCATGTAAGGCTTAGTTTATTTTATTTTATTTATGACTGATTATTTCTCTAAGTGAGTTAAAGCACAAACCTTTGAGAAAGTCAGGAAAAAAGAATTCATAGACTTTATTTGGGACCCCATCATATGTCGATTCGGGATGCTCTGCGAGATTGTGTGCGATAATGGAAAGCGGTTCATCGGCAACAAGGTGACTAAATTTCTCGAGGATCACAAGATCAAAAGGATCCTATCAACACCTTATCATCCCAGCGGGAACGAACAAGCTGAATCGACCAACAAAATTATCATCCAAAATCTTAAGAAGAGACTAAATGACGCCAAAGGGAAATGGAAAGAAATCCTAGCCGAGGTTCTTTAGGCATACCGCACAACGTTGAAGTCTAGTACCGGAGCGACCCTGTTCTTATTAGTTTATTCCACCAAAGCTCTAATATTGGTCAAGGTCGGAGAACCTAGCATCATGTTCCGATATGCAACGGAAGAGTCAAATAACGAGGCCATGAACACGAGCCTAGAATTGTTGGATGAAAAATGCGAACCACCCTCGTCCGATTGGCTGCCCAGAAATAATGGATTGAAAGGTATTACAATCAAAGGGCCAACCTTCGATATTTTAATGTCGGGATTTGGTACTGAGGAAGGTCACGTTAAACACCGAAAATCCAAATGAAGGAAAATTGGGTCCGAACTGGGAAGGGCTGTACCAGATTCTCGAGAGCACAGGGAAAGGATCCTATAAGCTCGGAACGATGGACGGAGAACAGCTATCGAACAATTGGAACATAACTCATCTCAAACGATATTATTGCTGAGGTACGACCCCATTTCAATTACTTTTGTTTTATAACTAACACCTGCAGGTTATCGACAAGGAGCGACACAAAGTTTTTAGGTCTGAAAGCACGCGTTGCACTCTTTTTCCCTTGAACCATTTTTGTCCCAATTGGGTTTTTCGGCAAGGTTTTTGATGAGGCAACAGTAGATCGTGCTAACTTAGAATTGAAGTTCGATTACGGATCGGTATCCAAAACTATGTTTATAGTATCCGAGATTTCTTTACAATCAACCTCGAATACTATCGGGGGGGGGGGGGGTTACCCTCGAATATTGAATTGTTCTAGCAAGGACATTATTTCAAAATGAAAGGGTCGTAATAGGTAGGATTTATTGTAAGGGCCAAACGGTCAAAACGAACCGTGCCCACGTAGATTGCTTGAGCCCTGACATAAAACATGTACGCATGTGTGACTATTTATGACAAGAATAAAGAGAAGTACTTTCCTTGCAACTATATAATGTCTTGGAAAAATTTTCACTTTAAAACACCATACTTTCGATCTATTATGAAAACGAGCCCAAGGGATGATTGCAACCGGAGTTCGGATAATCACTCCAACGCTCGGGGACTACCGTCCATAAAATAAACTCGAATAGATCGAACTATTGAGTGTCGAGGGCATAAGACCTCTTAGGCAACCCTCAGATTTAAAGGCCACGGCCATACCCACTCGGGGACTAGTATCTTAGGCAAGCCTGGATAACCCGAGAAAGCGAGCTCACTGGGCTACACCCGAACTAAAAGGCTACGACCAATTTAACTCGGTTCGGAGACGTCCGAAATCCGTAACAAATATAGGCCTTCGAGAAAAAAAAATTCTTTCACAACTGGTTCTAAAGGCTACCCTCGGCAAAATCTTAAACTTAAGATACTTTCGGGAGAAAATACGGTAACTTTGAACCCCGATAACGCCTTAACTTAGAAAGGCATTAAAGGCAAGGTTTTTTTTGGACCCCCCGACACAACCGTATTATTACATCCTAAGGCATTCTAACCTTTGTAAATACGAATAATAAAACAAAGGAAATAATTTGAGAGCTGAAAAGGGTAGAAAGCCTTATATATGTACATAAATGATCTTTTTACAAAGGCCAGGTCGGCCAAATACAAAATACAAAGGCCTGAGGGCTACTTTCACTTCAAATTTGAGATATCATTCTCACTCGACTAAAAAGGCTAAGGGATACCTTATTTCGAGTTCGAGCAAGTCCTCACTCGACCATAAAGCCTAAAGTCTATCTTGAATCGAGCTTGAGCAATTCTGCCTCGATTCAAGATCAAGTTATTACCCCGAATTTTGGAGCTTCAAATGCAACATCATTTTATGACAACATTATAAATTTATGCTAAGGGATTCTGACCTTTGTATAAATCAAAAAGACAACGGACTCAGAAGATTTGGAAGGGAAAAAGTTTTATATATTCATTAAAAAACTTTTTACAAGGGCAACACGCCCCGATGGAAATTCTTTACAAAGGCCGAAGCGACCTCAACAAAAATTCAAAAAACTATCTAAAAGCCTAAGTGGAATGGTCGTCTCCGGGAGAGGCTTCTCCCCCTCGGGGTGTTCTCCACTTCCGGATTTGCTCAAGCTTCCAGACTCGTCATCATCGTCGGGGTAAGCTAATCTCCTGGCTTTATCTTCGAGCTCCTTAGCGCTCTCGATCTCGGTTGTGATATCAAATCCTCGAGCATGGATTTCCTCGAGGGTCTCTCTTTGAGATTGACATTTGGCATGCTCGGCGACCCTCTCCGCTCGAACCTGAGCGGCCTCGACAACCTCCCTTGCTCAAATCTGAGCTGCTTTGGCATCGGCTCGGTAAACAACCATCATTGCATCAGCATCAGCCTTGGCTGCCTTAACTTTAGATTTGGCCGCTTCAAACTCCTCGACCAGGTTCTCCCGAGCAGAAACTGCTGAACCCAACAGGGACTGGAGCTCCTCGAGTTTCTTGGCCTGCACCAAGATTTCCTCTTTCATACATCGGAGCTGGTTTTCAGTCGAGGCCAGTTGGCCCGAGCAATCTCCTTTTCTAAGGCTAGGCGGTCCATTTTCTCCCTCCATCCTTCGGCCTCAGTTTTTAGTGCATCTGCTTCTTCACGGAGTGCCTGATCACGTCAAGCTTTTGTTGGACTTGCGGTGATTGGTTATATATGCATCCTTGTTATGTTTTGATGATCTAACAAACTTACTGTTATGAACCAGATAGGGAACCTATTACACATCCTCAAGAACTCAAGATCAACAAGTCTCCAGTTGGGGACATGGTTCAACTCTTCAGAGTCATAGGAATAGCAGAGGGAGCAACTTTATGGGGAATGACCTTTACCTAACTTGCTTACATCATTCACGTGATGTCACAAATGAAGTATTAACATCAAGCAAAGGTAAAGCAAAACACTTGCATCTTCAAGAATTGATCAAGCATTCTCTCAAGTCATCTATCAATCTTGCAAGTGACTCTCTAGGGCATCAAGAACAAAGAACAACATAGCAACGGACCAGTTCCCTGGATTGAGTTATTATACGTCCTTAGTTGTGTTGTACCTTTGTTGAAGTTCTCTACTTGTAATTCCTACTTAGCTTAGTTAGAAGCATTGCGTAGGAAATCTTCGTAAATCATAAACACTTGTGTTTGTGTCTTGGCTAGAGTTAGTTGAGTTGTAAAGTCTTTGTAATAGAGTTTTTACAAAGTGGCTTGTAACAGAGTTGTTACAAGTTAGTGAGGGATTAAGAGGTTAATTCCTAGGTTACAATAGGTTGTAGTCTAAAGTTTGCTCAGTAGTGAAGTTGAAATCCTACAAGGGTAGGTCATGGTTTTTAATTCCGTGAGCTGGGAGTTTTCCAAGTAAAACTTCTCTGTGTTATTTGCTTACTGTGGTGTGCGTGTGTTCTGTGGGAACTAATAGAGAACCTGTTTCTCTATATAGTTTGGTGGACCCTCGAGTTATATCAATTGGTATCAGAGTAGGTTCTTTCTATCAGGCTAACACCTAGAAAGGATCCTCATGGTTGCTCCACCAAACTTTGAAGAAGGTCAATCTACCTACAGGCCACCAAGGTTCAATGGCCAATACTATGGATGGTGGAAGACTAGGATGCACGACTTCATCATGGCTGAAGATTCCGAGCTTTGGGATGTCATCTGTGATGGACCCTTCGTTCCTACCAAGACTATTGGCGACTCAGCTATAATTGTTCCCAAAACAAGAAAAGAATTCAATGACGCTGACCGAAAGGCCATAGAAAAGAATTTTCGTGCAAAGAAATTCTTGTTTGTGGCATTTGTGAGCACGTGATTTTTGCCCTATCTGAATTACTCCCATAAATTCAAAACAAAAATGAATTTTTCCCATTATTTGCAAATCCGTAGATTTTTGAAGTTTTGTTTGCATTTGTCCGTGCATGTTTAATTTTGTTTAATTCATGAAAATACAAAAAAAACACATGGCATTTGCATTTAGGATCTAATTTTGCATTTTTATGTTAATTAGTAATTTAGTTATCTACAAAATAGAAAAATCACAAAAATAACCCATTTTTGCACTTAGCTTCGGATCTTGTAGTTTTCTTTAATTTGATAATTAATTAATTGTTTTGAATATTATTTTGAGTAAATAATCTAATTTGGTGGGATAATTTGGTTCGGGATTTAATTTAGGTTTTATTTTTAATTTTAATTTTGAAAAAGAAAAGAAAAAAAACTTGAAATTGAAAAAGAGAAAAAAGATTTTGAAACAAGAGGATTTGAGCTTTGGGCTCACCAATTGATTTTCCCTCAGGCCCAAACACCCTTCTCCTAAAATCTGCTCAAACCCGCCCAATTATGCCAGGACCCACGAACCAAACCCAACCCGTTCCCCAAATAACGTTTAATTAAAAGAAAAAGAAGCCTAATCCCTAAATCTCAAACCCAGCGACGCGTACTGTTCTTCTTCTCCAAAAAGCACCCGAATCCACTCCCAAAATTGCAAAAATTCGGGCGAGTGAGCTCCAATCTCATCTCACGCATTCCCCCTCTCTCCTCATCACCATTTCTAACGGTTTGTGACACCAAAAGATTCCCCTCTCCTCTCACTTGCTCGAATTTGGATATATCTCGTGATTGGAAGGTCCTAGAGAACGATTCAATGGATGAGTGTGAGGCGTTGGATTGATTTCATTCAATCCGAGACCCACATTTATCAGGGGTTCGTTTTCATAAAGGACCTCATCCGATTTTGGGGAGGGCGGAGAGAATTTTTAGGGTAAAATCGGGGAGAAAAAGGATGAGGGATCTTCTTTAGCTTCTGATTTCTCTTCCTTGAAGATGGTTTTTTCTTTGAAAAGTTTCTCTTAAAGGTTCAAAGAGTGAGACACATATATTTTTTAGTTCTGAATCTGGTATTTGAGTTCCGAACAGATGAAAAATGAATTGAAGTTCAAGCTCGGTTTTTCTACTGTTGTCCTGCTAAGTTACTGCTGAACCTCGCTAGGATTTGGAGTCGAAAGGTGTATTGTCGAGTCTATAATTATTAAAGGAAGTTTGAAATTTCAGGTTCAATTTCTTTTCTCTTCTGCATCTCTGTTTTAAAGTGTCTTGAGCTATGAGATTTTGTTCAAAATGGTTTTGTTCTATAATCGGACATCTTGCTGGTGAATCTCTTCTCAATGTGTGATGCATTTGACTATGTTCAATCAGTGAGAGTCGATTTTGAGGGGTCGTCCTTTATGCTTATATGCTTTAACTGTTATTATGGTGTCGAGTTTTCATTTGAGTCAAGATTTCGAGTTTGATTTTCTGAGTTTGAATGTTCGTTTGAATGGTTCTTTATGGAAATGTGAATGTCTGTTTGAATTTGAACGTCTGTTTGAGTTGCTGCATTGCTGAGCACTGTCAGTTAATATTCCTGCTAGTTGGAGTTTTAGTTTGCTGAAGTCTTAGAACTCCTGATCCGAGCTTCCAAATGTTACGAGAAAAGCAACATAGAAAACTAAACTAAAGTAAAAAAAAAAAAGAGAAATGCACAAACTGTTTTCGAACTCCAACAGATTTTGCCGATGTTTTCTGGGATTTCAAGGATTTTCCGAGCATTAGGACTATTGTTTTGCTGTGCTGATTCTGCTGATCCTCATCCACTATTTTATGCCTTTATTTGTTTTTTCTTTGGAGTATTGTTTCTCAAACAATTAGCTACATACCTTTGAGCTTGTCTCGATTGCGAAGCAAATGGAATTCCTGCGGAGTTTTGGTTTTGTTTGCATATCTGGTTTGATATGTGAATTACCTTGATTCCTGCTCTCAGTTAAGAATATTGTTGTTGGATACGAAATCATTTGTTCTGCTTACTGGATGTGATAGATGTTGTAATTAAATTTGCTATGATGTTTTGTTTAAGCACAAAACTTAATCTAATGGGAAATATCATTTACTGTGCTTCTGTTGGACTGTTCATGGGAGGTTGTTGATTATGGTGTTCGCTTTTAGGCTAATGTGTGCATTTTGGAGGTTTAAAAGGCTTTCATTGAGTTCAGGCATCATTTCCACTTTAGTTTAGATTATGTAGTTGGCCATTAAAATGCAATTAAAGAGGTTATTGATGTGAACTTGAAGATTATGATGCAAACTGCTTCTGAAGCATGTGCACAACTAGACAATAGTGATGATGAAATGCTAGAGTATGGCAATGTTTTAGTTCCTGCTTTGTTCTAAATTCAGTGGTCATGAAGTTGTTGGTTCTTGTTTACTATGAAGTTCCATGAATTGCATGATTTGAGTGAAAGCTAGTTGATGTATGCTGCCAACATTCTGATGTTCAGACTAGTCTGCTCATGCTAAATGCTTAGTTTCGACATGTTTGACTTGAATAAGTTAGTCATAAGACTGCTAAACGAGTCATGAATCACTGAAGAGCTTCCCCTTTCTCTGATTTCACGATCCTTTTCGCATGTTTTGCTGGTCTGAATCTATTGAAGTTCCCTTTAGACAATATTTGCTCCGTGAGGCATCAATTATGGTTGGGAGGGAGCTAGCTAAGTTCAGTGTTTTGATTTGTTGAGTTCATTGTGAGTTCTGTTCAAATTACAGTCATGTTGTCAAGGAGTGGAAGTGCATTTTGAGTGAATTCTGGCAGTTTGATGAATTTGTGGCACGCATTTTGCTTGGATTGTTAGGAGTCCAGTAATGTTAATGCTCTAACTTCTGTGCAGTTGCATCATGAATTGGGCTCATATTGGGCCTGAACCTGAAACAGTCTACCTAAAATCAGAATGGCCTGCTTGGTATCATTTGGGCCATGCCTCTAACCACTAAGCCAGTCTCGAACAATAGTCAAACGATTAGAATCCCTTAATTTTTCTTTAAGTAATTAGTGGAGGTGAGCCATATTAAATAATATAAATAGTTTATGGCCCTCCGAAATTTAGTTTGAATTCCCTTTAAAAATGGAATTGAGGTGCGCCGCGCCAAATAAAATCTCAAATGCGTGGCCCTCAATTTGTCACGATCCAGTTCACCCTCCATGAACATGTCGTGATGGCACCTAGTTCCTACAACTAGGTAAGCCTAACAGTGCAGAATAACAAATTAACATTTGCGGAATAATAAATTAAAACTGAACATACGGAAATAACAACTGTATATAAGGCCACTCAGCCTATACAACTCAAAATATGCGGAAGTCTACAACTAAATCCCAAAAACCCGGAAACTCACGGGAAACACAGGCTAATAGAATGTAGTAAACTGCTCTACACCAGAATGTCTAAACAATATGAAAGGAAAGAAAAAGGAACTATCTGCTAAAGCCGGAATAGAGTAGAGACTCCTGGTCTGCGAACGTAGCAGATATACCTCAAGTCTCAGCTAGGACTCTACATCACGAGGATGATACGTCTGGGAGGAGGTACCTGGATCTGCACATGAAAAACATGCGCAGGAAGGGCATGAGTACACCACAGCGGTACTCAGTAAGAACCAAGCCTAACCTCGGTTGGGTAGTGACGAGGAAGGTCAGGGCCCTACTGAGGTAACATAATAAATAATGAGATAACAGAAATAATTTAAATAAAGTCTACAGCGAGAATCTAAACCAGGTAAATAAGGAAGAACGGTAATAGAAAGCAAAGGTAACAATACACGGAAAACTGCCCTCACAAGGAATAGTAGCCGGGGGATCACTTGGTATCACGAGGATCTCTTGGTATCCTCATCATCAACACTGGGGATCTCTCGGTATCTCGAGGATCTCTTAGTATCCTCAATAAGTAAGTCGGGGATCTCTTAGTATCCCGAGGATCTCTTGGTATCCTCAATAAGTAAACCGGGGATCTCTTGGTATCCCAATATATATATAGAAACACATGTGCCAGGGATCTCTTGGTATCCCGCACCCTCAGTCCAGAATATCTCAAGTACAGAGGGATCTCCCGGGAAGCCGTCCCGTAGTCCCAAATTAAACTCACAACAACAACGATTCCTAAATCTCGGAACAATGCTAAAAATCAGGACACGAAGTAGTAAATTATAGCCTAACATGCTTCATAGAGTACAAATAGCACAGTTAAAGCAAATAAGCAGGTAAGCCAGCTAAACATGAGTCTCTAAGCTAGCACAGGTACAAACTTACAGTTAAAATGAACAAGTAAACAAGAAAGCTCAATTTAAATACTTCAAGTAGAAACGGATTTATAACAATTAGCTCAAGTACGCGCTCGTCACCTCACGTACGGGGCATTCAAATATTCAAGATCATATCCTAAGGGGAAAAGGTCCCCCACACAAAGTTAGACAAGCCACTTACCTCGAACCGGCTCAATATCAACTAGAAATCACGCTCTTGCCACGAGTATCCGACTCCAAATGGCTCAAATCTATTCAATTCAATTACACATTGTAAATAACATCGCAAACACCTGGTTTTGCTAATAAATTCAAAGTTACGACATAAAATTAGGTGAAATGACCAAAATTCCCTCCAGGCCAACGCCCCAGAATCGAATAATTTTTACATTTTCAGGACCCTCGTACTCTCACGAGCCTAACCATATAAAAATCTCCCAAATTGGAGGTCAAATGCTCACTCAAAACTCCATAATTTAGCCAATGAAGTTTTACCCCAAATTATCCAATTTTGATCCTAAATTCGAATTCCAATGATACATTTAACTATATAATGATGAAATATAACTAGAAGGGATTAAGGAAACGTTACCCAATAGTCTTCTCTTCAAAAACTCACTCAAAATCGCCCTTACCCGAGTTCTCAATTGATTTTTGTAACTTATGAACTCAAACCCTCGAAATTTCTATTTCTGCACAGGGATTTCCGCTTCTGCAGATGCGGTCCCGCTTATGCGGAACAAATGCCGCTTCTGCGGCCATTAACTAAAATCCAGGGGTTCCGCTTATGCGGTCATAAACCGCACCTGCGGTAGCCGCTTCTGCAAAATACTTACCGCTTCTGCGGTTCCTCACCAATGACCAGGGCCGCATCTGCGACTTATACCTCGCAGGTGCATAACCGCTTCTGCGGTCAAACTTCCGCACCTGCGGAAACTGAAGGGAGCCCAAATTCCGCTCCTGCGATGGGATGGCCGCTTATGCGGCTCCGCTTCTGCGGTTCCCAAGCCGCAGAAGCGAAAATACCAGAAGAGAGAAAAAAAACCAGCTGCTGCAACACTTCAAAAATTCTTCCGTTAACTACCCGAAATCATCCCGAGGCCCCCGGGACCTCAACCAAAAGCACTAATACCACCTAATACCTTATTCAATCTTGCACCGATCCTTAAACACCTAAAACAACACCGGAAACCCGATTAAATCAAAGATTCAAGCCTAAGAACTACAAGTTTCCTCCAAATACACTTTCGATCAAAAACCTATCCAAAACACGTCCGAATGACCTGAAATTTTGCACACACATCCCAAATGACATGACGGAGCTACTGCAACTTCCGGAATTCCAATCCGACCCTCAGATCAAAAACTCACTATCGAACTGGAACTTCAAAAATTCAAACTTCGGCATTTCAAGCCTATATGAGCTACGAGCCTCCAAAATACATTCCGAACACGCTCCCAACCCCGAAATCACCTAACGGAGCTAACGAAACCATCGGATTCCGATTCCGAGGTCGTCCTCACACTGTTCTGATTACGGACCATTTTTTAACACTTAAGCTCTCATTTAGGGACTAAGTGTCCCAAAACTCTCCAAAACTTAACACCGAACGTCCCGGCATACCAAAATAGCAGAAATGAACTTAGGGGAAGCAGTAAATGGTTAATCGGCGCATAAATTCCAAAAATGACCGGCCGGGTCGTTACATCATTCTACACTTAAACATTCATTCGTCCTCGAACGAGCATAGAGAACATACCTGAGGTAGAGAAAAGATGGGGGTACTGGCTGCGCATATCCTGCTCGGTCTCCCAAGTCGCTTCCTTGGCCGACTGACCCCGCCACTGAACCTTCACTGAAGCGATGTTCTTTGACCTCAACTTCCTGATCTGACTGTCCAAAATAGCCACTAGCTCCTCAACATAGGATAGATCCTTGTCCAGCTGGACTGAACTGAAATCCAACACATGCAACGGATCCCCGTGATATCTCCGGAGCATCGAAACATGAAATACCGGATGAACTCCGGCCAAACTGGGAGGTAAGGAAATCTCATAGGCAACCTCCCCAACTCGCCTCAAGATCTCAAAAGGGCCAATAAACCTCGGACTCAACTTTCCTTTCTTCCCAAACCGCATGACGCCCTTCATAGGCGAGACCCGAAGCAGAACTCTCTCACCAACCATATATGAAACATCACGGACCTTCCTGTCCGCGTAACTCTTCTGTCTAGACTGGGTTGTACGGAGTCTGTCCTGAATCACCTTGACCTTCTCCAATGCATCCTGAACCATCTCTGTACCCAATAGCCTGGCCTCACCAGGCTCGAACCAACCCACTGGAGATCTACACCTCCTCCCATATAAAGCCTCATACGGCGCCATCCGAATGCTGGACTGATAACTGTTGTTATAAGCAAACTCCGCCAATGGCAGGAAATGATCCCAAGACCCTCCAAACTCAATCACGCACGTACGGAGCATGTCCTCAAGAATCTAAATAGTGCGCTCGGACTGTCCGTCCGTCTGGGGGTGAAATGCTGTGCTCAACTCCACCCGAGTGCCTAACTCCTGCTGCACAGCTCTCCAGAACCGCGATGTAAACTGAGTACCTCTGTCCGAAATGATAGAAACTGGAATACCATGCAAACGGACGATCTCCGTGATATAAATCTCCGCCAACCGCTCCGATGAATAAGTGGTACACACAGGAATGAAATGAGCGGACTTGGTCATCCGGTCCACAATAACCCAAATGGAATCAAACTTCTTCAAGGTCCGTGGAAGTCCAGATACAAAATCCATGGTGATGCGCTCCCATTTCCACTCCGGAATCTCTATCTGCTGGAGCAACCCACCCGGGCGCTGGTGCTCATACTTCATCTGCTGGCAGTTGAGGCATCTAGACACATAACCAACTATATCCTTCTTCATTCGCCTCCACCAATAGTGCTGCCTCAGGTCCTGATACATCTTCGCGGCACCCGGATGGATGGAATACCGCGAACTATGGGCCTCCGCTAGAATCAAATCTCGAAGGCCATCAACATTGGGCACACAAATCCGGCCCTGCATCCTCATTACTCCATCATCTCCAATGGTCACATCTCTAGCATACCCACGCTGGACCCTGTCCTGAAGGACAAGCAAATGAGGGTCATCATACTGCCGCTCCCTGATACGGTCAAATAGGGAAGACCGGGAAACCACACAGGCTAAAACCCGACTGGGCTCCGAAAGATCCAATCTCATGAACTGGCTGGCTAAGGCCTGAACATCCATCGCCATAGGCCTCTCTGAAGCTGGTAAATATGCCAAACTCCCCAAACTCTCCGCCCGGCGACTCAAGGCATCCGCCACCACATTGGCCTTGCCCGGGTGATATAGGATAGTGATGTCATAATCCTTCATCAGCTCTAACCACCTCCTCTGACGCATATTGAGATCCTTTTGCTTGAGCAAGTGCTGTAAACTCCGATGATCAGTATAGATCTCGCAAGGCACTCCATATAAATAATGACGCCAGATCTTCAAGGCATGAACAATGGCAGCTAACTCAAGGTCGTGGACAGGGTAATTCTTTTCATGTATCTTCACCTTCCTGGACGCTTAGGCAATCACCTACCGTCCTGCATCAACACTGCTCCCAGGCCAACCCTCGAGGCATCACAATAGACAGTATAAGACCCCGAACCGATAGGCAACATCAAGATAGGGGCTGTAGTCAAAGCTGTCTTGAGCTTCTGAAAACTCGCTTCACACTCCTCTGTCCACTGAAATGGGGCACCCTTCTGGGTCAATCTGGTCATAGGGGCAGCAACCAATGAAAATCCCTCCACGAAACGACGATAGTAACCCGCCAAGCCAAGGAAACTGCGAATCTCTGTAGCTGAGGACGGCCTGGGCCAACTCTGCACGGCCTCTACCTTCCTCGGATCCACCCGAATACCCTCACTCGAAATCACATGGCCTAAGAAATGCCACAGAACTCAGCCAAAACTCACATTTTGAGAACTTTGCATATAACTTTTTCTCCCTCAAGGTCTGTAGCACGGTCCTCAGATGCTGCTCATGATCTTCCCGACTCCGGGAATATACCAGAATATCATCAATAAAAACAATCACGAACGAGTCAAAATATGGCCTGAACACACTGTGCATCAAATGCATGAAAGCTGTAGGGGCATTGGTCAGCCCAAATGACATGACAAGGAACTCGTAATGGCCATATCGAGTCCTGAAGGCAGTCTTCGGGATATCTGGCTCCCGAATCTTCAACTGATGGTAACCTGAGCGCAAGTCAATCTTAGAAAACACCTGTGCGCCCTGAAGCTGGTCAAACAGATCATCAATGCGAGGCAAAGGATAACGGTTCTTCACTGTAACCTTGTTCAACTGGCGGTAGTCAATACACATGCGCATAGAACCATCCTTTTTCTTCACAAACAAAACAGGAGCACCCCACGGTGAAACACTGGGTCGAATAAAACCCTTACCAAGCAATTCCTGCAATTGATCCTTCAGCTCCTTCAACTCAGGAGGAGCCATACGATACGGAGGAATGGAAATGGGCTGGGTGCCCGGCAACAGATCAATGCCGAAGTCATAGTCTCTATCAGGCGGCATGCCCGGAAGATCAGCTGGAAATACATCGGGATAGTCCCGTACCACTAGAACAGAATCAACAGAAGGGGTATCAACACTAACATCTCTCACATAAGCCAAATACGCGGCACACCCCTTCTCAACCATGCGCTGAGCTTTAAGAAAAGAGATAACTCTACTGGGAGTGTGATCTAAAGTACCACTCCACTCAATACGCGGAACACCTGGCATAGCCAGCGTCACGGTCTTGGCGTGACAATCAAGAATAGAAAAGTGGGGCGACAACCAGTCCATGCGCAGAATAATGTCAAAATCCACCATACCGAGTAATAATAAGTCTGCTCTGGTCTCAAAACCACGAATAGTAACCAAACATGATCGATAAATGTGGTCCACAACAAGAGGATCTCCCACAGGAGTAGAAACATAAACGGGGGCACTCAAAGAATCCCGAGGCACACCCAAATGCGGAGCAAAGTAAGAAGACACATAAGAGTAAGTAGAGCCCGGATCGAATAGAAACGATGCCTCTCTGTGACAAACCAATATAATACCTGTAATGACGGAGTCGGAGGCAACAGCCTCAGTGCGAGCAGAAATACAATAATATCGTGCCCGGCCCCTCTCGCGAGGGCGACCTCTATCTCCCCGACCTCCACCCTTAGCTGGCTGGGCAGGTGGGGTAGCAGCTGGAGCTGTGACCATGGCCTGAGAACCCTGAGGAGCACGCTGTGGCTGAGAAGTCTGTGGGGGCGCGCTCCTCCCAAGTCTGGGGCTATCCCTTACCAAGTAACGTGTATCACCACACTCGTAACAAGCTCTGGGAGGACGCGGTGGCTGTGACTGGCTGGGACTAGGGCTGCTAGACTGACCTCTGGAAACACCCCGCGCAGGAGGCGCGCTAGAAACTGGAGGTGCATAGTAAGGCTCCTGAGGTGGAGGTGGAGCTGGAGTACTGCCGGCTGCTGGAAGAGCTGAATGTACATGTCGTGATGGCACCTAGTTCCTACAACTAGGTAAGCCTAACAGTGCGAAATAACAAATTAACATTTGCGGAATAATAAATTAAAACTGAACATACGGAAATAACAACTGTATATAAGGCCACTCAGCCTATACAACTCAAAATATGCGGAAGTCTACAACTAAATCCCAAAACCCGGAAACTCACGGGAAACACAGGCTAATAGAATGTAGTAAACTGCTCTACACCAGAATGTCTAAACAACATGAAAGGAAAGAAAAGAAACTATCTGCTAAAGTCGGAATAGAGTAGAGACTCCTGGTCTGGAACGTAGCAGATATACCTCAAGTCTCAGCTAGGACTCTCCACCACGAGGATGATACGTCTGGGAGGAGGTACCTGGATCTGCACATGAAAAACATGCGCAGGAAGGGCATGAGTACACCACAATGGTACTCAGTAAGTGCCAAGCCTAACCTCGGTTAGGTAGTGACGAGGAAGGTCAGGGCCCTACTGAGGTAACATAATAAATAATGAGATAACAGAAATAGTTTAAATAAAGTCTACAGCGAGAATCTAAACCAGGTAAATAAGGAAGAACAGTAATAGAAAGCAAAGGTAACAATACACGGATAACTGCCCTCACAAGGAATAGTAGTCGGGGGATCTCTTGGTATCCCGAGGATCTCTTGGCATCCTCATCATCAACACTGGGGATCTCTCGGTATCCCGAGGATCTCTTAGTATCCTCAATAAGTAAGATCGGGGATCTCTTGGTATCCCAATATATATAGAAACACATGTGCCAGGGATCTCTTGGTATCCCGCACCCTCAGTCCAGAATATCTCAAGTACAGAGGGATCTCCCGGGAAGCCGTCCCGTAGTCCCAAATTAAACTCACAACAACAATGATTCCTAAATCTCGGAACAATGCTAAAAATCAAGACATGAAGTAGTAAATTATAGCCTAACACGCTTCACAGAGTACAAATAGCACAGTTAAAGCAAATAAGCAGGTAAGCCAGCTAAACATGAGTCTCTAAGCTAGCACGGGTACAAACTTACAGTTAAAATGAACAAGTAAACAAGAAAGCTCAATTTAAATACTTCAAGTAGAAACAGATTTACAACAATTAGCTCAAGTACGCGCTCGTCACTTCACGTACGGGGCATTCAAATATTCAAGATCATATCCTAAGGGGTAAAGGTCCCCCACACAAAGTTAGACAAGCCACTTACCTCGAACCGGCTCAATATCAACTAGAAATCACGCTCTTGCCACGAGTATCTGACTCAAAATGGCTGATAACTATTTAGTTCAATTACACATTGTAAATAACATCACAAACACCTGGTTTTGCTAATAAATTCAAATTACGGCGTAAAATTAGGTGAAATGACCAAAATGCCCTCAGGCAAACGCCCCGGAATCGAATAATTTTTACATTTTCATAACCCTCGTACTCTCACGAGCCTAACCATATAAAAATCTCCCAAATCAGAGGTCAAATGCTCACTCAAAACTCCATAATTTAGCCAATGAAGTTTTACCCCAAATTATCCAATTTTGATCCTAAATTCGAATTCCAATGATACATTTAACTATATAATGATGAACTATAACTAGAAGGGATTAAGGAAACGTTACCCAATAGTCTTCTCTTCAAAAACCCACTCAAAATCGCCCTTACCCGAGTTCTCAATTGATTTTTGTAACTTATGAACTCAAACCCTCGAAATTTCTATTTCTGCCCAGGGATTTCCGCTTCTGCGGACAAGGGACCGCATCTGCGGTCCCGCTTATGAGGAACAAATGCCGCTTCTGCGGCCATTAACTAAAATCCAGGGGTTCCGCTTCTGCGGTCTTAAACCGCACCTGCGGTAGCCGCTTCTGCGAAATACTTACCGCTTCTGCGGTTCCTCACCAATGACCCAGGGCCGCATCTGCGACTTATACCTCGCAAGTGCGTAACCGCTTCTATGGTCAAACTTCCGCACCTGCGAAAACTGAAGGGAGCCCAAATTCCGCTCCTGCGATGGGATGGCCGCTTATGCGGCTCCGCTTCTGCGGTTCCCAAGCCGCAGAAGCGAAAATACCAGAAGAGAGAAAAAAACCAGCTGCTGCAACACTTCAAAAATTCTTCCGTTAACCACCTGAAATCATCCCGAGGCCCCCGGGACCTCAACCAAAAGCACCAATACCACCTAATACCTTATTCAAACTTGCACCAATCCTTAAAACACCTAAAACAACATCGGAAACCCGATTAAATCAAAGATTCAAGCCTAAGAACTACAAGTTTCCTCCAAATACGCTTTCGATCAAAAACCTAACAAAAACACGTCCGAATGACCTGAAATTTTGCACACACATCCCAAATGACATGACGGAGCTACTGCAACTTCCGGAATTCCAATCCGACCGTCGGATCAAAAACTCACTATCGGACCGGAACTTCAAAAATTCAAACTTCGGCATTTCAAGCCTAAATGAGCTACGAGCCTCCAAAATACATTCCGAACACGCTCCCAACCCTGAAATCACCTAACGGAGCTAACGGAACCATCGGATTCCCATTCGGAGGTCGTCCTCACACTGTTCTGATTACGGACCATTTTTGAACACATAAGCTCTCATTTAGGGACTAAGTGTCCCAAAACTCTCCAAAACTTAACACCGAACGTCCCGGCATACCAAAATAGTAGAAATGAACTTAGGGGAAGCAGTAAATGGGGAATCGGGGCGTATATTCCAAAAACGACCGGCCGGGTCGTTACATCCTCCTACACTTAAACATTCGTTCATCCTCAAACGAGCATAGAGAACATACCTGAGGTAGAGAAAAGATGGGGGTACTGGCTGCGCATATCCTGCTCGGTCTCCCAAGTCGCCTCCTCAGCCGGCTAACCCCGCCACTGAACCTTCACTGAAACGATGTTCTTTGACCTCAACTTCCTGATCTGACTGTCCAAAATAGCCACTGGCTCCTCAACATAGGATAGATCCTTGTCAAGCTGGACTGAACTGAAATCCAACACATGCGACGGATCCCCGTGATATCTCCGGAGCATCGAAATATGAAATACCGGATGAACTCCGGCCAAACTGGGAGGTAAGGCAAGCTCATAGGCAACCTCCCCAACTCGCCTCAAGATCTCAAAAGGGCCAATAAACCTCGGACTCAACTTTCCTTTCTTCCTAAATCGCATGACGCCCTTCATAGGCGAGACCCGAAGCAGAACCCGCTCACCAACCATATATGAAACATCACGAACCTTCCTGTCCGCGTAACTCTTCTGCCTGGACTGGGCTGTACGGAGTCTATCCTGAATCACCTTAACCTTCTCCAATGCATCCTGAACCATCTCTGTGCCCAATAGCCTGGCCTTGCCCGGCTCAAACCAACCCACCGGAGATCTGCACCTCCTACCATATAAAGCCTCATACGGCGCCATCTGAATGCTGGACTGATAGCTGTTATTGTAAGCAAACTCCGCCAGTGGCAGAAATGATCCCAAGATCCTCCGAACTCAATCACACACGCACGGAGCATATCCTCAAGAATCTGAATAGTGCGCTCGGACTGTCCGTCCGTCTAGGGGTGAAATGTTGTGCTCAACTCACCCGAGTGCCTAACTCCTGCTGCACGGCTCTCCAGAATCGCGATGAAACTGATTACCTCTGTCTGNCCAATACCACCTAATACCTTATTCAAACTTGCACCAATCCTTAAAACACCTAAAACAACATCGGAAACCCGATTAAATCAAAGATTCAAGCCTAAGAACTACAAGTTTCCTCCAAATACGCTTTCGATAAAAAACCTAACCAAAACACGTTCGAATGACCTGAAATTTTGCACACACATCCCAAAGGACATGACGGAGCTACTGCAACTTCCGGAATTCCAGTCCGACCCTCGGATCAAAAACTCACTATCGAACTGGAACTTCAAAAATTCAAACTTCGGCATTTCAAGCCTAAATGAGCTACGAGCCTCCAAAATACATTCCGAACATGCTCCCAACCCCGAAATCACCTAACGGAGCTAACAGAACCATCGGATTCCCATTCCGTGGTCGTCCTCACACTGTTCTGATTACGGACCTTTTTTCAACACTTAAGCTCTCATTTAGGGACTAAGTGTCCCAAAACTCTCCAAAACTTAACACCGAACGTCCCGACATACCAACATAGCAGAAATGAACTTAGGGGAAGCAGTAAATGGGGAATCGGGGCGTAAATTCCAAAAACGACCGGCCGGGTCGTTACATATTTAATTATTTCTTTTAAAATACTTAGAATTCGAGGCGCGCCGTTTAGCGAATTTCCATGGCCCTCGCAAAGTTAATAATGCGTAGTTTCTTTGGGCGCGTTATTTTAATAACATTACCTTCCTAAACTCGGGTGTGCATTTCATGTGACCCAAATCTAAATCTATATAACGTTGAATAAAATGTGTTTCGGATTGCGGGTGCATTTCATGTGACGTGATCCAAAGACATATTTTAGACGACGTTAAATCTTCTTAAAAAAATGGGTAAAAGCGGTTAAAAGTAAAAAGGCACATAGGTTTAAAATTGTTACTAAAAATCAGATAATTATGCCAATTATAGCAGTTGAGCGACCGTGCTAGAACCACGGAACTCGGGAATGCCTAACACCTTCTCCCGGGTTTACAAAATTCCTTACCCGGATTTCTAGTTCGCGGACTGTAATACAGAGTCAACCTTTTTCCTCGATTCGGGATTTGAAACTGGTGACTTGGGACACCACAAATCTCCCAAGTGGCGACTTTGAATCTTTTTTAAATAATCCCGTTTCGATTGTCCTTTAATTGGAAAAACTCCCTTTTATTATACCCTTACGGGGTGTAGTGAAAAAGGAGGTGTGACAGCTCTGGCGACTCTGCCGGAGAAAAGAACCCAGAACTTCGGTTAAGGGTTCAAGAATTCGAGCTTGGATAAATTGTTATATTTGGCTTTATCTGATTTTGTTACATGTTTGGGCCTAATGTGCTAAATGTTGATTTTTACTGTTTTAATATTGGTGAATTGTATATAAATTGTTACGAATCCCTCCTCTCTCTGAGTCTTCTAAATCATGAAGGAGTGTGCACTTTGTGTGACTTCTTTTCTATTAGAGTCAACTTCCAAATTTAGAACGAGGTTCGGACAAGTTGCAAAGCCGACAAAGCTTCCGTATTCCCGGTACGCTGCCTCCCCTCGGCTCGAGTTGTCCGCTCGGGTAAGCCAGGTCTAGAACAATAAACCCAGGTTTTTTTAAACCTAGAATAACTCAGCCTCATGCCGGATCCTAGTAGGAGCGATTTGTTGCATCACGTGCATTTGACTTAGGGGACTCAACACAGGGGTTGGGTCCGTCTAGGACACATGTACCCAAAATAACAGACCATCCTGATGCATATTTTACATGATACTTGTGCATTTATTTGCTTCGGGTTTGCATGCTGAACGGCTTTTGAGTGATGGGAGAAAATTTGAAAAAGAAAATAGCAGTGTAAGGGTTAAGTGAGTTAATCACCTGTTTTGAAAGAGAAAAACCAATGTCCAAATGGTACTGAAACCCTGCCGAATTTTTGAGGAAAATGAACAAAAAAAAACAAAGAAGAAAATGTTTTGTTTTCAAAAATAGTTGGTTTTGTTTTATTTGCCCGAACTACGCCAGTTTGATTCTCACAGGGCGTGAGATACGTAGGCAACCCTCATCGGGTCCAACTTCCCTTTTGCAAAAACTAGCCCAAAAAGAACAAAATTTTATGGTAAATAAGTAAGGTGATGCTATTCTTGTCAAAAATAGCCGAATGTCCCCAAAAGGGCGCCGGAAGGCTGTTTTTGCAAGAACAACCGCCTTTGGTCATTTTTCAAGGTTTTGGCCGGTTAGCGAACACATCCTTAAAATCTTCCTCCTCGGAGTGCTGAAAGGTCGTATTGGCAAAAGCCGGATATTTTTATGAAAATTTTGAAAAATAGTGATAACTTTTTGAGTCAAAATGAGTCTTGATTTTTCTCCTGTTAGTTTCCTTTTTGAGTCTATTGGTTTTTATGGTAAAAAGTTCAGTAGGATGAGTCGTTGTAATCAAAACATTTTTATGAAAATTTGAAAATCCCAAAATGTTTTATTATTTATTTTTATCTCCCAGAACTACGCTCGGAACGATTCATGAGGGGTCATGATACGTAGGCAATCTCCATAGGATTCGACCATAACCAAAAGAAAGAAAAAAAGTGATAAAAAAAAGAGAAAAAGAAAAAGAGAGGAAAAATAGGAGAGAAAAGAAAAGAGAAGAGAGAAAATAAGAAATTGTGAGAAGGAAGCAATGGCAAAACAAGAGGGAGAAATGAGAGAATAAAAACAAAGAGAAAGCAAAGGCAAGAAAAAAAAGAGGGAAAAGAAAAGAAAAAGAAGTTGTAGATGGAAATAAGGAAAGCTGGGATGATGCAAGCAACCGATCAATTGCATAATAGAAACGGTTAACTGCTTAGGTGCATTCATTCCCCAAAATGTGCGGTTGCCAATCTGTTATAGCCCTAATCCCTAACAATGTTGTTGTTGATGTATTGAGTTCAGGCAGGTGGTTAGTTGATTGGCACTCTGGAAACTCACTACTACAACACCCGGTCAAAAGACAAGCTGAACATGGCCAACCAAGAACTGGAGGCAAGTATCGTCGATCCGTCAAAAGAGGTGGAAGAATTGGATGTTAATGCGATGAAAGAAGAGATGCATAAGTTAAAGCAACAAATGGCTAAAATGTACCAGGCCTGGGCAAAAGGGCACCCACCACCGGTTTACCCCGCCAACCCTGCTTATATCCCCCCCATTGGCTCAACCTCAGGAGCCTCCTACTGTGAATTCATCTCCAGCATTTCCCCCTACCAACAATGCTATGGAACCACTTCCCAAACACCACTAGCTCCACCACCCAAACAAGTCCCATACCCTCCTCCACCAATCACTCTTGTTTTTGTGGCACCTCCACCTGCTACATTACACCGATCTTCCAGTGAGCCTCTGTTCCAAACTCACGATAACCAGTATTACCCCCAGAGCCAACCTTTAAAGCTCCGGAACCATATTCCTACACTCCTCGTTTTGATCTCCCGGCAGAAACTGAGAAGCCACCTAAGAATTCTGAGCAGGAGGAGATGATTAGGAAAGTCAAGAGCTTGGAACAATCTTTCAGAAATATGCAGGGGCTAGGTGGTCAAGTAAGTGTGGCATATAAAGATCTGTGTCTGTTATGTTCAACTACCAACAGGGTTTAAGATGCCCAAGTTTGATTGGTACGACGGGCATGGTGATCCAGTGGCACACCTGGGAGGTTTTTGTAGCAAGATGAGAGGAGCAGGCGGGAGAGATGAATTACTGATGGCGTATTTCAGCCAGAGTCTGAGCGGGTCAGCGTTGGAGTGGTATACCCGATAAGATCACGGTAGGTGGTACACGTGGGATGATCTAGCCCAAGAATTCGCCTGCCATTTTCAGTATAATCTTGAAATTGTTCCAGATCATCTGTCATTGACGAAGATTGAGAAAAAGCCCGACGAGAGTTTCAGAGAATATGGCTTCCGTTGGAGAGAGCAAGCAGTGAGGGTTGACCCTCCGATGAAAGAAAGTGAAATGGTTGACTATTTCTTGCAGGCCTTAGAGCCCACTTATTTCGGTTATTTGGTGTCAGCAGTAGGAAAGTTCTTCAATGAAGTGGTAAAAATGAGGAGCATGGTAGAGGAAGGACTCAAATCTAACAAAATCATGAGCTATTCAGCAATTAAGGCGACCACCCAGGCCATTCAAAACGGTACTAGAGGTATACTTGGGAAGAAGAAGAAAGAGGATGTTGCGACAATTGAGTCAGGAGCTTGGTTCGGATCCAGGGGCCTATCACATTACTATAACCAGCCTCGACCCCACCACCAAACTTACCCCCACACTCCATATAGCCCACCACAACACTACTACCTACCACCAGATCCCCATTTTTCTGTCCATCACGCACAAACATACACTCAACCTCCTGCCCACACACAATGGCGTGCGCCAGCTCCACAAAATACATACCCAGCTCCACAAAATGCCTATCCACCCCCAAGAGCCTACCGAAATCCCCCTAGAACGGGTTTTCGGCCCAATCAAGCCTTCAAGAATGAGAAATTCCAGAAGAAGAAGACTTTCACTCCATTGGGAGAATCATACTCTAGTCTATTCCACAGGTTGAGACAATTGGGTATGTTGATTCCGTTTGAGCCTAAACTGCCAAATCCTCCCCCGAGAAATCTTGACCACTCGGTGAATTGCGAATATTGTTCAGGTGCTCCGGGTCATGATACGGAGAAACGCTGGCATTTGAAAAATGCTATTCAAGAGCTTATTGATACCAATCGGATTGAAGTCCAAGCTCCGGAGGCACCTAATATCAACCAGAACTCATTGCCGGCCCATCATGAGACAAATATGATCGAGATAGTGCATAAGGGAGGGGAGCCTAAGAAGCCTTCACAGACCGTCATGATGATTCGGTCCAGTCAGGTCAGGCCGGTTGAAAAGTCAACAAGGGAAAAATCAGTGATCAGGTTGAGCGGGACAAACAGTGAACCATCTGCGGTAGTATAGAAAGGGTCCTCAAGTGAGGTTGCAACGAAACAAGAAAGGGCAAAAGTGGTTGTGCCAGGAGTGGCGAACAAGCCTGTCGTGATTGTGGAGGGTGCCCACACAGATCCCGTCATTGTCAAGCCAGGCGCTGGGAAGCGCCCAGTAACAACAGTTCCTAGTTCTGCGATTGATCTTGATAAAGAGTTGATTGAAAGGTTCGAGAACTTGTTCGACGATGTGAACATGGTGGAAGTTGGAGAGGGTTCTAGCAAGGCGGATGTGCAATTTGTCGGGCCAAGTGCAAAGATTAACAATTGAGAAGTTACTCCTCTCCCTACACGGAAGGAGTTTTGGTAGTTTGCTTTGATTTTCTTTTAGTTTATCAGGATTATTCCAGGGTTGTAATTCAGATCCTATGCTCCGTCCGTATAAACCTTGTTATCTTTTGATTTCAATGAAATGCAATTTCCTTTCTTCTTCACTCCTGATAGTTTTGTTTTTGTTTTTCTTTTCTTTCTTGCACAGTTCTTTTTATGTTGGTTTCAATGACATGACATGCATGAGGAATCTTTGGCCCAGTTTTAAAAGCCAAGCTAATTCTGAAAAGTTGAAATCCCATCCCTTCGGATTGTCGCTGAAGCCGAAATTGATGATGATGAGTGGGTCAGAACCCGCCTGAGCAATTGAGTTTGATCGATGAGAAAAGATTGGCAGCAGTGTGTCATGGCCAATTGTATCAACAGAGAATGGAAAGAGCATATAAGAAGAAGGTGCGTCCACAGAAGTTTGAAGTGGGTCAGCAAGTGTTGAGACGTATCCTTCCACATCAGGCTGAGGCCAAAGGCAAGTTCGCCCCAAACTGGCAAGGGTTGTTCATCGTAACTAGAGTGTTGTCAAATGGTTCTTTGTATTTATCAGACATAGAAGGCAAGTGTGTAGAAATGTCCATCAATTCCGATGCGGTCAAGAGATACTATGTATGATTTTCTTTGGTTAAATTGTGTTTGTTTGTACTTGGCATGTTTTGAAGATTGGAATGACGAAGGCATTTTGTTCTGCTATCTAAACACTTTATCCTTTGTTACCCCTTTGAGCCTTATTTATTTTCTTTCATACCCCTCTTTCGGAATCAGTAGCAGAGATCAGGAACACAAGCGTGAAAGACAAGTAAAGAAAAGAAAAAAAAAGAAAAAAGAAGAAGAAAAAGAAAAAAAAACAACAAAAAGAGAAAAGGAAGAAAGAAAAGAAAGGAAGAGAAAGTGGAAGAAAAAGAAAGGAAAAATCACAGCAACAAAGCAATTTCTATGACATGAACTACGTTCGACCTGATTCCTTTTAAGGATAAGTAGGCAGCCTCATGGTTCGGTCCCATCAAAGTAACAATCCAAAAGTCCCCAAGCAAAGAAACTGGGGCAGAAGTTGTGGTTATGCAAGAAATCTGATTCCGAAAGTTGTAATTTTGAACCCGTCTAAATTGTTTTGAGCCTTTTGATACCCTTTCTTTCTAACCCTATCCAAAATCCCACATCACGGTCCAAAGAAAGACCTACTGATCAGTCTTTGAGAGATGCCAAGTCGAGCAAGCAGAGGTGATTCATTTCAGGGGCAACACTCTGGTCCAAGCAGGAAAATAATGAAAATGAGAGAGTCTTATTGGTGAAAACCCTCACGGGCACCGTAAGGCGACTAGAGGTGAGAGAAATAAAATGAGAGAGTCTTATTAGTGAAAACCCTCACGGGCACCGTAAGGCGACGAGAGCTGAGAGAAATAAAATGAGAGAGTCTTATTGGTTAAAACCCTCACGGGCACCGTAAGGCGACGGGAGCTGACTGAAATGAAAAATGAGAGAGTCTTATTGGTGAAAACCCTCACGGGCACCTTAAGGCAAAAGTGAGTTGAGAGATGAACAAATGAGAGAGGTCTGTTGGTGAAAACCTTTCAGGGCACCGCAGGATGAACAAGGTCAAGGTTTGAGTGAAGAAATCAGGTTGTGGAATTCTGGGGCAACAAGGTATGGCAACTGAAAGTTGGTTGGTTGGACAGATTGGGCCGGTTTATCCAAAATGCATGTCATGATCAATGGTGCCAGCTGTTGCACTCAGATAAGTCTCTTTTCCTTTTCCTTTTTAGCAAGTCGTCCGGTTTTGGATTTTCTTTATCCTTAACTCTCAAGGTCATTGCATTTCATTTCTCTTGGGGTTTTGTTTCTCTAAGATGTTCCAATGTCAGTCTTGTTCAAAGCAAATAAGAAAGGATTTCAAAGCTCACTACCAATTTCCAAAATTGCAAAGCACAGTGTGGCCAGAACATACCAAAGATAGCATGATGTAAAGTGGGATATAAGGAGTCACCGGAAGTTTCATCGGTGGAATGACTTGGTAATTTCATGGGAGATGCAAAGGTTCAGAGAAAAGGGGTCAGAGAGGTAAAACAACGGTTTGGGTATAGAACACTCGGGTCATCAAGGTCATGAGGTTTGAAAGTCAGTTAGGAAGTCAAGCGGTTCAGGGCCAATTGGGAGAAGCAGCTCCAAGCAAAACACAGCAGCGGAGACATCTTCAGCAAGAATGCCATCAACTAACCACCATTTTAAACTGACAAGATTTTCCTTTGATTGAAACAGGGGTAGAAAATTCGGTTTGTTTCCGAGGAACTCTCCGTAGGGGAAGAGCAAGCACCAAACAGGTTTGGTCGTAAACTTTCAGGACCCTCCTGAAAATGTGTCTTAGTTAAATTTCAAACAATCATGAATAACATAGTTTAGCATAAAGGAATGTAAGTTGGTTTCAAAGTTTGCATGTTTAAGATAGGATTCAATTAGGAGTTTTCAGGACCCTCCCTGAATAATGGGACCTAGTTTTAAGATTTCCATTAGATAACAAGATTAGCGTAAATTCTGTTGTAGGGTAGTATAATTCATGCCGTAAAAATTGTCACTTTTAAAGACTTGATTTTGATTTTCAGGACCTTCCTGGATAATAAAATGCAGTTTAAGACCCTCTTAGATAACATGACTTAGCGGAAGTAATACCTTTAGAAGATACAACTTAGATTTATAATTGTCGTTTAATTAAGAGTTGTCAAGACCTCCCTGGATAATAGGACCTAGCTTTCAATAGTGGTAGAAAAATTCAGTTTAACACTCACATATGTGGCCAGCTACCAAACTGGGGCAAAAATTTCCTTTGTTTTGTCTATTTTTGTTGGAATCAGGTACCCACTTGGAGAACAGGGAATACAATTCAAGTCAGCAGTCAGGAGCCCACTTGGAGAACAAGGAATACATTTCAAGGTCAGCAGTCAGGAGCCCACCTGGAGAATAGGGAATAAATTTCAAGTTCAGCAGTCAGGAGCCCACCTGGAGAACAGGGAATACAATTCAAGCCAGCAGTCAGGAGCCCACCTGGAGAACAGGGAATACATTTCAAGTTCAGCAATCAGGAGCCCACCTGGAGAACAAGGGAATACAATTCATGTTTCAGCAATCAGGCGCCCACCTGGAGAGCAAGGGAATACAATTCAAGTTTCAGCAATTAGGTGCCCACCTGGAGAGCAAGGGAGTACAGTTCAAGTTTCACCTTTCAAGTTCTTATTGATATTTGGTAACATGATTCGGTTTACACTCATATATATGCCCAGCTACCAAACTAGGGCAGAAAATTTCTTTGTTTTGTTTATTTTGTTGAAATCGGGAGCCCGCCTGGAGAACGTGGGAATACATTCAAGTTCAGCAATCAGGAGCCCGCCTGGAGAGCAGGGAATACATTCAAGTTTAGCAATTAGGAGCCCGCCTGGGGAGCAGGGAATACATTCAAGTTTAGCAATCAGGAGCCCGCCTGGAGAGCAGGGAATACATTCAATTTTAGCAATCAGGAGCCCGCCTGGAGAGCATGGGAATAAATTTCGAGTTCAGTGGTCAGGTCCACCTGGAGAAAAGGAAAGCATCTCAAATACAATTCAAGTTCAGCGGTCAGGCGTCTACCCGGAGAAAAGGAAAGCATCTCAAAGCACAATTCGAGTTCAGCAATCAGGCGTCCACCTGGAGAAAGGGAAAGCATCTCAGGATGTAGTTCAAGTTTTGGCAGTCAGGCATCCACCTGAAGAAAGGGAAAACATCTCAGATTACAATTCAAGTCGACAACAGAGGAATTTCACTAGGAGAATACAAGTCAGCACGACAACAAGAGCTGCATAATCAAGTTTGAGGATATAGATAGGTTTTTTGTAATTCATAGATCATAGTTTAGTCTAACTTCTTTTATTTTGACATGGTATAATAAGGGGTTCAGTAAGCAGTAGCAGCAGCAACAGCAACAGCAACAGTGAAATCACAGCTTCATGGTAGTCGCAGCTACCAAACCTGCCTGAACTACACTGACCTGATTCCTTTTTAGACAAGGATGTGTAGGCAACCTCAGAAGCAGGGTGCGGTCAAATCTTTCAAAAATGCTTCCCACGGAGTATTCAAACGGGCAAAAATCGCTCGTATCCGCTCACTTTATCTTTGCACGAAAACTCTTCGTGTTTCCGAGCAAAGAGGGGCAGCTGTGATCACGTGATTTTTGCCCTATATGAATTACTCCCATAAATTCAAAACAAAAATGAATTTTTCCCATTATTTGCAAATCCGTAGATTTTTGAAGTTTTGTTTGCATTTGTCCGTGCATGTTTAATTTTGTTTAATTCATGAAAATACAAAAAAAAAAACACATGGCATTTGCATTTAGGATCTAATTTTGCATTTTTGTGTTAATTAGTAATTTAGTTGTCTACAAAATAGAAAAATCACAAAAATAACCCATTTTTGCACTTAGCATCGGATCTTGTAGTTTTCTTTAATTTGGTAATTAATTAATTGTTTTGAATATTATTTTGTGTAAATAATCTAATTTGGTGGGATAATTTGGTTTGGGATTCAATTTAGGTTTTATTTTTAATTTTAATTTTGAAAAAAAAAAAAGAAAAAAAAACTTGAAATTGAAAAAGAGAAAAAAGATTTTGAAACAAGAGGATTTGAGCTTTGGGCTCACCAATTGATTTCCCCTCAGGTCCAAACACCCTTCTCCTAAAATCTGCTCAAACCCGCCCAATTATGCCTGGACCCATGGACCAAACCTGACCCGTTCCCCAAATAACGTTTAATTAAAAGAAAAAGAAGCCTAATCCCTAAATCTCAAACCCAGCGACGCGTACTGTTCTTCTTCTCCAAAAAACACCCGAATCCACTCCCAAAATTGCAAAAATTCGGGCGAGTGAGCTCCAATTTCATCTCACGCGTTCCCCCTCTCTCCTCATCACCATTTCTAACGATTTTTGACACCAAAAGATTCCCCTCTCCTCTCACTTGCTCGAATTTGGATATATCTCATGATTGGAAGGTCCTAGAGAACGATTCGTTAGATGAGTGTAAGGCGTTGGATTGATTTCATTCAATCCGAGACCCGCATTCATCAGGGGTTCGTATTCATAAAGGACCTCATCCGATTCTGGGGAGGGCGGAGAGAATTTTTGGGGTAAAATCGGGGAGCAAAAGGTTGAGGGATCTTCGTTATCTTCTGATTTCTCTTCCTTGAAGATGGTTTTTTCTTTGAAAAGTTTCTCTTAAAGGTTCAAAGAGTGAGACACATATATTTTTTAGTTCTGAATCTAGTTTTTGAGTTCCGAAGAGATGAAAAATGAATTGAAGTTCAAGCTTGGTTTTTCTATTGTTGTCCTGCTGGGTTACTGCTGAACCTCGCTAGGATTTGGAGTCGAAAGGTGTATTGTCGAGTCTATAATTATTAAAGGAAGTTTGAAATTTCAGGTTCAATTTCCTTTTCTCTTCTGCATCTCTGTTTTAAAGTGTCTTGAGCTGTGAGATTTTGTTCAGAATGGTTTTGTTCTGTAATCGGATATCTTGCTGGTGAATCTCTTCTCAATGTGTGATGCATTTGACTATGTTCAGTCAGTGAGAGTCGATTTTAAGGGGTCGTCCTCTACGCTTATATGCTTTAACTGTTATTATGGTATCGAGTTTTCATATGAGTCAAGATTTCGAGTTTGATTTCCTGAGTTTGAATGGTTCTTTATGGAAATGTGAATGTCTGTTTGAATTTGAACGTCTGTTTGAGTTGCTGCATTGCTAAGCACTGTCAGTTAATATTCCTAATAGTTGAAGTTGTAGTTTGCTGAAGTCTTAGAACTCCTGATCCAAGCTTCCAAATGTTACGAGAAAAGCAACAAAGAAAACAAAACTGAAGTAAAAAAAAAGAGAAATGCACAAACTATTTTCGAACTCCAACAGATTTTGTCGATGTTTCTGGGATTTCAAGGATTTTCCGAGCATTAGGACTGTTGTTTTGCTGTGCTGATTCTGCTGATCCTCATCCACTATTTTCTGCCTTCATTTGTCTTTTCTTTGGAGTATTGTTTCTCAAACAATTAGCTATACACCTTTGAGCTTGTCTCGATTGCGAAGCAAATGGAATTCCTGCTGAGTGTTGGTTTTGTTTGCATATCTGGTTTTGATATGTGAATTACATTGATTCCTGCTCTCAGTTAAGAATATTGTTGTTGGATACGAAATCATTTGTTCTGCTTACTGGATGTGATAGATGTTGTAATTAAATTTGCTATGATGTGTTTGTTTAAGCACAAACTTAATCTATTGGGAAATATCATTTACTGTGCTTCTGTTGGACTGTTCATGAGAGGTTGTTGATTATGGTGTTGGCTTTTAGGCTAATGTGTGCATTTTGGAGGTTTAAAAGGCTTTCATTGAGTTCAGGCATCATTTCCACTTTAGTTTAGATTATGTAGTTGGCCATTAAAATGCAATTAAAGAGGTTATTGATGTGAACTTGAAGATTATGATGCAAACTGCTACTGAAGTATCTGCACAACTAGACAATAGTGATGATGAAATGCTAGAGTATGGCAATGTTTTAGTTCCTGCTTTGTTCTGAATTCAGTGGTCATGAAGTTGTTGGTTCTTGTTTACTATGAAGTTCCATGAATTGCATGATTTGAGTGAAAGCTAGTTGATGTATGCTGCCAACATTCAGATGTTCAGACTAGTCTGCTCATGCTAAATGGTTAGTTTTGACATGTTTGACTTGAATAAGTTAGTCATAAGACTGCTAACGAGTCATGAATCACTGAAGAGCTTCCCCTTTCTCTGATTTCACGATCCTTTTCGCATGTTTTGCTGGTCTGAATCTGTTGAAGTTCCCTTTAGACAATATTTGCTCCGTGAGGCATCAGTTATGGTTGGGAGGGAGCTAGCTAAGTTCAGTGTTTTGATTTGTTAAGTTCGTTGTGAGTTCTGTTCAAATTACAGTCATGTTGTCAAGGAGTGGAAGTGCATTTTGAGTGAATACTGACAGTTTGATGAATTTGTGGCACGCATTTTGCTTGGATTGTTAGGAGTCCAGTAATGTTAATGCTCTAACTTCTGTGCAGTTGCATCATGAATTGGGCTCATATTGGGCCTGAACCTGAAACAGTCTGCCTAAAATCAGAATGGCCTGCTTGGTATCATTTGGGCCATGCCTCTAACCACTACGCCAGTCTCGAACAATAGTCAAACGATTAGAATCCTTTAATTTTTTTTAAGTAATTAGTGGAGGTGAGCCATATTAAATAATACAAATAGTTTATGGCCCTCCTAAATTTAGTTTGAATTCCCTTTAAAAATGGAATTGAGGTGCGCCGCGCCAAATAAAATCTCAAATGCGTGGCCCTCATTTAATTATTTCTTTTAAAATACTTAGAATTCGAGGCGCGCCGTTTAGCGAATTTCCATGGCCCTCGCAAAGTTAAAAATGCGTAGTTGCTTTGGGCGTGTTATTTTAATAACATTACCTTCCTAAACTCGGGTGTGCATTTCATGTGACCCAGATCCAAATCCATATAACGTTGAATAAAATATGTTTCGGATTGCGGGTGCATTTCATGTGACGCGATCCAAAGACATATTTTAGACGACGTTAAATCTTCTTAAAAAAAATGGGTAAAAGCGGTTAAAAGTAAAAAGGCACATAGGTTTAAAATTGTTACTAAAAATCAGATAATTATGCCAATTGTAGCAGTTGAGTGACCGTGCTAGATCCATCGAACTCGGGAATGCCTAACACCTTCTCCCGGGTTAACAGAATTCCTTACCCGGATTTCTAGTTCGCGGACTGTAATACAGAGTCAACCATTTTCCTCGATTCGGGATTTGAAACTGGTGACTTGGGACACCATAAATCTCCCAAGTGGCGACTCTGAATCTTTTTTAAATAATCCCGTTTCGATTGTCCTTTAATTGGAAAAACTCCCTTTTGTTATACCCTTACGGGGGTGTAGTGAAAAAGGAGGTGTGACAGCATTGGTCCTGATGAATATAACAGGATATCGGCATGCCAATCAGCTAAGAAAATCTGGGAAGCTCTCCAAACAACTCATGAAGGAACAACACAAGTCAAGTAATCAAAGATTAACATGCTTACAACTGAATATGAGCTTTTCAGGATGAAAGATGATGAATCCATCCAAGACATGCATACTCGTTTTACCTCTATCATAAATGAGCTTCACTCTCTTGGAGAAATCATTCAAAGAAACAAACTTGTTAGGAAAATACTTAGTGTCCTGCCTAGCTCCTGGGAAAGCAAAGTGAACGCTATCACTGAGGCAAAGGACTTGCAAAAGCTGACCATAGATGAACTAGTTGGTAATCTGAAAACATATGTAATGAAGAAGAAGAAGGACAACGAAAGAAGAGAGCTCAAAAGGGAGAAGAACCTGGTCCTCAAGACAGACATCAATGATTCAAGTGGTGAGGATACTGATATGGCTTAATTACCTGACAAAAAGATTCTAGAAAATGGTTCGCAGAAATGGAGGCATTCTTAAAAGGGCAGTTCTAGAAAGCTAAAAAATTATTACCTAGTCATAAATGTGGCAAGCCAGGACACTTCATCAAGGACTATACACTTCTAAAGAAAGATCAATTCAAGCACAACACAGACAAAGCAGCCAAGAGGAACCTAGTTCCTGATAAACGTTTCAAAAGGAAGAATGCTGCTGACAATGTTGTGAAGCAAGCTCTTGCTACATGGGCAGACTCCTTCAGCGAATTTTAAGAAGATAATGATCAAGGTGAAAACTCCATGATGGCAGTGGAAAGTGAAGCAGCTGAGTATGAGTCTATTTTTGCCTTGACGGCACTCTTTGATGATGATAGAGATGACGACGATGATGATGAGGTAAACTTTCTTGATGTTCAAAGAAATCTAAAGTCTTATTCTCCGAAAAAACTTATGTCTTTGCCAGATGTTTTAATTGATACCTATCACAGTCTCATAAATGCTAAAGATGCATTAATTGTGGAACTAGGAGAAGCAGAACAGTCTAGAGATGACCTAGTAGTCGTTGTGGTTGATTTAAAGGAAACAATTGAGAGTCTGAAGAAATAAAAAGATGCCTTAGCTGAAAAAATTGCAAATATAGAATATGCGAGAGATGATTTAGTGGTTGTTGTAGTTGATCTAAAAGAGACCATTCAGTGTGTTAAGAAGGAGAAAGAAGTTTTAACTGAGAGAGTTGCTAACATTGAGCATGAGAGAGATGACCTATTAGTGGTGGTGGTAGACCTAAAGGAAACAATGGAGGAACTTAAAATGGAGAGTAGGCCTGGGAACACTCAAAAGGGAAAGGAAGTTGCAAGTGAGGCACACCTTAAGCTTGAAAACAAGTTAAAATCAGTGTAATATAATTTGTGCCGAGCTTGAGAAAAACAAACAACTTTAGGAAGAACTAGGAAGAGTGAAGAGTGATCTTGAAAAATCATTTAAATGGACCTGGTCCTCTGATGCTATCACTGCCTTGTACATAAACAATGGGGGAAACAGGCAGGGAATCGGGTTCCAAAGGAAAAAAACTCCCTACAACCCTCATAGCAAGTACGTTACTGTACCTGACAATTGGCTTTGCACTCACTGTGGCAACACTGGGTACTTTAAAGAAAACTACAAGGGCAGATTTCAGTCTCAACAAAAAAATGAAGTTTTCGCTGAAAAAGTAACTACTACTAGAAAACCTGGTCCTTCATACAAAAAATGTGTGATGCCTTCTTGGACAAAAAGAGCCCTCATTCACCCCGTTCCTCATTACAAGGGACCCAAACTCGTTTGGATTCCTAAGTTTAACTCTTGATTTTCTTGTGCAGGGAACAATGAAGGGAGCAGCCAACAACAGTACATGGATAGCTGATGCTCAAAGCACATGACTGGAAGTACAAATGATTTTCTTTCGCTGAAGGCCCTATAGGGTGGGAGTGTATCTTTTGGAAATGGCAAGAAGGGATACATTTTGGGAGTTGGAAGGATTGGGAAGTCTCTCTCTCACTCAATTAAAAATGTGTACTATGTGAACGGGTTGAAGTACAGCTTGCTGAGTGTTTCCCAAATCTGTGACAAGGGAAACAAAGTGGAATTTGTGTCAAAGATATGCACAATCACAAATCTCGTGACCGGTGAGGTGGTGCTAGTGGCAAAAAGATACAAAAATATCTACGTTGCTGACTTTGAGTCCTTGCAAAATGGGGATGTCAGTTGTCTAAGTGCTGTTGATGATGATGCTGAACTATGGCACAGAAGTCTGGGTCATGCAAGTTTCACGTTGGTGAACAAATTGGTCAGGAAGGACCTGGTTCATAGTCTGCCCAAGTCAAGCTTCAAGGATCATAAGGTGTGTGATGCATATGTAAAGGGAAATCACGTCAGATCCTCGTTCAAGCCCAAAAAGGAAGTTAGTACCTCAAGGCCACTTGATCTTCTTCACATGGATCTATGTGGACCTATGAGGGCGCCAAGAAGAGGAGGAAAGAGATACATCTTTGTTATAGTGGACGACTATTCCAGATTCACCTGGACTCTATTTCTCAGAACCAAGGATGAGACTTTTCAAGTGTTTGTTGCCTTTTTCAAAAAGATCGATGTGAAGATTGGTAATAAGGTAGCATGCATCAGATCTGACAATGGGACAGAATTTGACAATGCCCAATTTGACGATTTCTGTGCTGAAAATGGTATCACTCACAATTTTCCAGCTCCAAGAACACCTCAACAAAATAGTGTTGTGGAGAGGAAGAATAGGACTCTTGATGACATGGCAAGAATAATGTTGATTGATAGTGGGATTGCAAAAAGTTTCTGGGCAGAAGCTGTCAATACTGCATGCTATTTGGTGAATAAGTGCATGATCATGTCCCATTTTAACAAAACTCCATATGAACTTCTGAATGGAAGAAAGCCCAAGCTGACTCATCTAAGGACCTTTGGCTGCAAATATTTCGTTCTCAACAATGGCAAGGAAGCTCTTGGAAAATTCGATGCCAAAAGCGATGAAGGAATCGTTCTGGGCTATTCATCACAAAGCAAAGCCTACAAAGTATACAACAAGAGAACTCAATGTGTTGAGGAAAGCATACATGTGATCTTTGACGAATCTAATAACTTATGTGGAAAGGAGTCTCATGACAAGAGTGATCAAGATGGAGAGCAGTCAACTGTCCCTGGTGAAGTTATTGACATGGCAAATGAAAAGGCTGAAATGATGAACCACGTCAAAGATTCAATTGAGAATGGTGCAACCATATCTCCAACTGATGGAGAGGAACCTGGTTCCTCAATCACAACAACTGAAGCTGAAAATAGAGTTTTCGACGCTGTTCAAGGGACCCTACATGCTGAGATGAGAAGAAATCAAGGTTCATAGTCAGAAATACCTGGACCTTCTCACAATGAGGTTCAGGTGTCTAACTGGAAGCACAAAAGTTCACACCTTCTTGATAACATAATCACTCCTCTTGATTCAAGAATTTAAACCAGATCAAAGACCAGAAACTCACTTGCCTTCTCAGCCTCTCTCTCTCAAATAGAGCCCAAAATATTAAAGAAGCATTGATTGTAGACTGGATTACAACCATGCAAGAAGAGCTCCATCAATTTGAGAGGAACAAGGTATGACACCTAGTTCCTCGACCTTTAGATCGAAATGTCATAGGAACCAGGTGGGTATTCAGGAACAAACTTGATGAGTTTGGAAACACAACAAGAAACAAGGCAAGGCTTGTAGTTCAAGTCTACAACCAGGAAGAAGGGATTGACTATGATGAAACTTTTTCTCCAGTCGCTCGAATGGAGGCTATCAGAATTCTTATTGTCTTTGCATCACATATGGAATTCACATTGTTCCAAATGGATGTGAAAAGTGCATTTCTGAATGGCTTTCTAAAAGAAGAAGTCTTTGTCAAGCAGCCTCCTGGATTTGGGAATCATAAGCATCCTGAGCACGTATTTAAACTCGACAAGGCTTTGTATGGGCTAAAGCAGGCTCCCCGTGCTTGGTATGAAAGGTTGTCAAAATTACTTCTAGAAAATGGCTTTACAAGTGGGAAAATTAACAACACTCTTTTTCTGAAGAAATGGGGAAGGAACCTGCTCATTGTGCAAGTCTATGTTGACTGGAGCAACATTTGACTCCCTATGTGCAGAATTTGCAAAACTCATGGGAAGTGAGTTTGAAATGAGCATGATGGGGGAACTAAATTTCTTCCTGGGTCTACAAGTGAAGAAATCTCAAAAAGGGACAATGATAAGTCAACAGAAGTACATCAAAGAGCTGTTGAAGAGATTTGACATGGAAACATCAAAAATCATTGACACTCCCATCGCCATAGCTACTCGTCTAGACATGGATGAACCTGGTTCCCCTATAAATCAGACCATGTATAGAGGTATCATAGGGTCACTTCTGTACCTCACGACAAGCAGACAAGATATTGTTTTTAGTGTGGGTCTTTGTGCAAGGTTTCAATCAAATCCAAAGGAATCTCATCTGAAAGCTGCCAAGAGAATCCTGAGATATCTCAAAGGAACACAGGACCTGGTTCTCTACTATCCCTCAGGAGAAAATTTTGATATAGTCGGATATGCGGATGGTGACTATGCTGGGTTTCTAGTGGACACAAAAAGCACTTCTGGCATGGCACATTTTCTTGGCTCATGTCTAATTTCATGGGGCACAAGGAAACAAAACTCAGTGGCACTCTCAACAACAGAAGTGGAATATGTGGCAGTGGCCTCTTGCTGTGCTAACCTACTGTGGATTAAGCAGCAGTTGGAAGACTTTGGAGTGTTTTCTGACTGTGTGACAATACCAGTGCTCTCAACATGGCCAAGGATCCCATCCAACATAAGAGAACTAAGCACATTGATGTGCGTCACCACTTCCTCAGAGACAATGTTGAAAAAGGACTTATCTGTATGAAATTTTGCAGCACAGAAGATCGGATTGTTGACATATTCACCAAAGCCCAGAAGAGAACATTTTGAAAGAAATTTCCAGGCACTAAGGTTGATAAACCCAATCGAGAACCTAGTCCCTCAATGATTGGCTATGAAAGAAATGTACAGGTAAAATTAGCTAAAAAGTGTTTTCTGGCAAAGTCTAACTCATCTCTATATCGTTACAAGTAGACACACATGATGATTAAAGAGCAAATAAGCAGCTAATGCATTGCACGTTGATCTAAAGGGTGAAGCTTACACTTGCAAAATTTGTCAGGGAACCTAGTTCTCCTGACACAGGTTAGTAGTTTCTCTGTTCTCTCATGCACAATTTTGAACGGTTGAAACAGTGCCATGTCATCATAGTGTTAGTTTCTTTTCTTTTCGTCCTTTGAACCCAAGAGTCTCACCCAGTAGCAAGCAACCCGACTCCCAAAACTGCCGCCTTTTCTTAACCGGTCCCTCATCCCTCTTAAAAACATCCCTTCACCATCACTTTCACTAATATTCACATCAAAACTTCAAAATTTCCCTTTTTCTCTCTTCAAACCAATATTCTCTCCTCTCCGACTCACTGCTTCCCACCATGTCTGAACAAAAGGAAACCCTAGATGTTCCAAGTATCACCTCCACTGAGTCTTCACCTGTTAAAACGCTGGTCATAGAATCCTCACTCGCCAACTAAGGTAGAATCATCACCTCCCTCTGTCTCCTCTCTTACCCAATCTAGTACTGGTTCTCATCGGAGTTTTACTGTATTGTGATGGTTTTACCCTGCCTCGTTGTAGCATTTTGCTGTGCATTTACGTGTTTTCTTATCGCTCAGCTGCCTTTACTTTTATTACTTACTGAGTTGGCGTACTCACATTACTCCCTGCACCCCTATGTGCAGATTCAGGAGTCTCGGGTCACGCTAGCGAGGGCTGATTTGTTTCCAGCAGGCTTGTTTGGAGTTAACTAGGTAGCTGCTCAGCGTTTGTAGCCCAGTGCTTCTCCTTCCTATTTTTTTTTGCTTGTTCCAGTTTTGCATTACACCATGTTGTCTTTTCATACTCTTAGACGGATTTTTAGATGCTCATGACTGGTGACACCCCGATGTCAGGCTGTGTTTGTTTCCGCATTTGTTCTACTTCACTATATTTTGGGGATTTATCACTTATTAATGATTTAATTATGAATTATTATAACTGTTAATTGATTTGGGGGTTTGTGTCGGCTAGCCTTGTTTCACGATAGGCGCCATCATGACCGGGTCCGGTTTGGCGTCGTGACAGAGAAGAACGAGGAGCTTAGGGATTTCCATTTCAAGGGGGAAATTAAGTGTTTTCAGTGAGGTAAGCTACTTGGACCTTGTATCTTGTGTTTATGGTAATTATTCCATTGTTTAATCATGATTTGAGTGGGAGAATTAGGGAAGAAATTGGGAGATTAGGGTTTGAAATTGGAGAGTTTAAATTGGGGATTTGAGGGGCCATTTGAGGTCTAATTTTGATGATTTTGATATGTATAGACTCGCGAGGGGATAAGGATTCTAGTGTTGTAATTTTTATTGGATTCCGAGACGTGGGCCCGGGGGTTTAGTTTGGCCAATTTCCGGAATTTTGATTAAATTTGATAATTTTCGCGTGGGCTTTGTTCCTTTGGCATGTATTTATTATATGATTCTGATTTTGGATAGATTCGGGGCGATTTGAGGCGGAGTCGAGAGGCAAGGGCATTGCGGAGTAGATCTTCGACCGGTTCGAGGTAAGTAAATATTGTAATAAGAGGCTCTTGTTGGCTTTCATTAGGTATACATAGGTACACATAGGACTTTCTTGCAATACATAGTGGTTGGCTTCGAATCACATGAAGCCCATATAGATGTCCACTCCTATTTCCTCTAAAGCTCTCCCTGTGGGGAACACAATCAGTCCATACAAGGACCTACCTGAGGGTATGCAACCCCGGAAATTTTGTACTATTTTGATAAATGAGGTGATGCACATGCTAGGTGATGGGCGTGTGGGCGTACACCCGTAGGGGTTGTGAGTTGGTCCATCCCGTGGCAACTGTAGGGTTGCATATTTTGATAAACTCTATATGATGTCTATGTGTTTTAGAAATGAATTTGTTAACTTGGGCTGAATGCCATGTTTGGGGCCTTGTGCCGTACTGTTTGGACCCTTAGGGGTATTTTACTATTATCCTCACATTGTTTTGATAGAAGCTTTATCCTCGGTCATGTTTTATACCTGTTTATTGTTAAATCTTGTTCATCACTCTATTTTAATATTTTTGAACGTGTTTTGGGCTGAGTTCCCTGAGTTTGCACTGAGATGCCCGAGTGGCTTGTTAGGTTGATGAGTGAGTGAGGCCGAGGGACGGATTGTGAGGATAGTTATGGATCGGGCTGCACGTTACAACGTTATATATATATATATATATATATATATATATATATATATATATATATATATAAATATATCGAGAGCTGCACGCCGCAACGATATAGCGCTTGGGTGGTAGGAGCCCCTCCGGAGTCTGCACACCCCAGTGAGCGTAGTCGACTATATTTATGGATTGGGCTGCACGTCGCAGCGCTTATTATATGATACCTATTAAGTGTGAGTGCCGAATGTGAGTATCGATTGATGATAGTGGAGTCACGAGTGACTAAAAGGCTTGCCCGAGAGGCTATACATATATATGAGTGATACCTTATACGAGGGGCTTGTTTTTATGAAATTACTGTTTCACTCTTCCTCATACTGATCCTCTATTGAAAATGTTGAATAAATATTTTTAACAACTTTCATTAAAACTAGAGTTTTTGCTAGATGTTCAGAATTTTATTCTTGCTATTTCCCCTGAGGTTCTTATGATATGATATGTATATGATTTTAAAATGCTCGACTCAACTTTTATTTATAAGTGTTACTTACTGAGTTGGCGTACTCACATTACTCCATGCACCTTGTGTGCAAATCCAGGTGACAGAGCATCCGAGTGATAGCTGATCTTTGCCTTCAGAGTATTTTCTGGAGTTAGCAAGGTAGCTGCACGGCGTCCCCAACCCTGCCTTTCTCCTTCCTATCTTTAGTGTTTTATTTAGCAGAATCATTTTGTATTGAGTAGACAGTATCAGATTGTATTCTAATGGCTCATAACTAGTGACACCGGGATCAGGCAGTGTTTGATGTTTTGCGTATTTGTTTCCGCTTATTTTGAAATATTAAAATGAAAGATTTATGATCATATTTGATTAGTAAATGAATTAAGAAAAAGACCTTGATGTTTTAAGTGTTGAATCAGCTGGCCTAGTACTGCGATAGGCGCTATCACGACCGGGATGGTTTGTGGTCGTGACATGTTGGTATCATAGACTGGGTTACATAGGTCTCACGGGTGATGAGGCGGTTTAATGGAGTCTCGCAGATCGGTACGGAGATGTCTGTATTTACCTTCGGGAGGCTGCAGAACCTTTAGGAAAAACTTCACATTCCTGAAATTCCTATCGTGTGAATCTGTTGATTCTAGTACTAAACTTCTGTTATTCTATTCTCTCACAGATGGTGAGGACACGTGCTACCAGTCAGGACGGACGACCACCAGTTGGGGCCACTAGAGGCCGAGGTTGCGGTCGAGGCCGTGGTAGGGGTAGGGGTGTAGCCCGCACAGTAGATAGGGCAGCACGTGCTGATCCACTAGCCGCCCCAGTTCATGATCAGATTCCAGTGGGGGATGCTCCAGCGAGACCAGCTTAGGCACCCGCTGTGCCTACTGTTATTCCGGGTCTTCAAGAGACCTTGGCTTAGATCTTGACCATGTGCACTAGTCTTGCTCAGGCGGTCGCAGTTTCTGCTACAGCAGCCACTTCTCAGGCCGAGGGAGGCACTCAGACTCTCGCCGCCCGCACACCCGAGCAGGTTGTTCAGGGATTGCAGACACCGGAGGCATTACCAGCCCAGCCGATTGCACCTGCTCAGGATTTTGTAGTACTAGTTATGCTTGAGGACGAGCAGCGTCGATTGGAGAAGTTTGGCAGACTTCAGCCTCCTAGTTTCAGTGGTGCAGAGGGCGAGGATTCCCAGGGTTTTTTGGACAAGTATCAGAGGATTCCTCGTACAGCGGGTATTCTGGAGACCAGTGGGGTCGCATTTACTACTTTTCAGTTTTCTGGAGCTGGCTTCACTTGGTGGGAGGCTTATGAGAGGCGTAGGTCTGTTGGTGCAGCGCCCCTTACCTGGCAGCAGTTTTCCGCTCTCTTTTTGGAGAAGTACGTGCCACAGTCCCACAGGAAGGAGCTACGCAGGCAGCTTGAGCAGTTGCATCAAGATGATATGATTGTGACGCAGTATGAGATGAGGTTTTCATAGCTAGCTCGTCATGCTGTTTGGTTGGTTCCTACGGATAAAGAGAGGATTAAGAGGTTCGTGGATGGCCTCACATATCAGCTTCGGATTCTCATGACCAGAGAGAGGGTGTCAGGTGCTACTTTTGAGTAGGTTGTCGATATTGCCCGAGAGATTGAGTCTGTTCGTCGCTAGGAGCGAGATGAGAGGGAGGCCAATAGGGCTCAGGGATCTGGTAGCTTTGGTGGAGTTCCTTCGAGAGGCCAGTTTCAGCACGGCACAGGCCGTCCATTCAGGCATGCTCAGTTAGCTCGCCCAGTTCATCGTGGGGCATCATCAGGACATGGTTCTCACAGTTCTCATCAGGGCCATTCATCACTTAGTGCTATTCTGGCCCAGAGTTCGTCCCGTGCTCCATCAGTTTAGGGCTCTTCTATGCTAGGTCCTTCTTCTAGACATCCCGGTGCTAAGGGTTCCCTTCAGTCCCCCTCCCCTGCACCAACGAGTTGTTATGAGTGTGGAGAGTTTGGGAATATGAGGAGATAGTGTCCACATCTTCTTGGGGGTTCGTCTCAGCAGAGAGGTCAGCCCTCGACTTCAGATCCAGTTACTTCACCACCTGCCCAGGCAGCTAGGGGTGGGGGTCAGTCAGCTAGGGGTCGCCCTAGAGGGGGAGGTAGATCAGGTGGTGGTCAGGCCCGTTACTATGCACTCCCAGACTAACCAGATGTTATTGCTTCAGTGCCGTGATTACAGGTATTGTCTCAGTATGCCACAGAGATGCCTCTGTGTTATCTGATCTTGGTTCCACCTTTTCATATGTGTCATCATATTTTGCTCGTTATTTGGATTCGGCCCGTGAGTCTCTCGCTTCGTTTGTTCGTGTATCTACTCCGGTGGGCGTTACTATTATTGTGGACTACGTATATCGGTCGTGTGTTGTGACTATTGGGGGTTTGGAGACCCGAGTGGACCTTCTGGTGCTTTGTATAGTGGACTTCGATGTGATATTAGGCATGGATTGGCTATCTCTGTGCCAGGCTATTTTGGACTGTCATGCTAAGACAGTGACGTGGCTATGTCGGGTGTGCCGCGGATTGAGTGGCGAGGTTCTTCTGATTTTGGTCCCAGTAGGGTGATTTCATTTTTGAAGGCCCAGCAGATGGTTGGGAAAGGTTGTCTTTCATACTTAGCCTTTGTGAGGGATGTCAGTGCAGAGGCTCCTAGTATTGATTCAGTCCCGATAGTGAGGGATTTTCCAAATGTGTTTCCTGCAAACCTGCCGGGCATGCCCCCGGATAGCGATATTGATTTTTTTATTGATTTGGTGTCGAGCACTCAACCCATTTCTATTCCACCATATCGTATGTCACCGGTGGAGTTGAAGGAGCTAATGGAGCAGCTTCAGGAACTCCTTGATAAGGGGTTTATTCGGCCTAGTATGTCGCCTTGGGGTGCGCCTGTTCTATTTGTGAAGAAGAAGGATGGCACGATGAGGATGTGCATTGATTACAGGAAGTTGAACAAAGTTACAATCAAGAACAAGTATCCTTTGCCTAGTAGTGATGATTGATTTGACCAGATTCAGGGAGAGAGGGTGTTCTCCAAAATTGATCTCCGGTTAGGGTATCACCAGTTGAGGATCAGGGACTCGGATATTCTTAAGACAGCTTTCAGGACCCGATATGGTCATTATGAGTTCCTTGTGATGCCTTTTGGGCTGACCAATGCCCCAGCAGCGTTCATGCATTTGATGAACAGCTTGTTTTGGCCATATCTCTACTCGTTTGTTATTGTATTCATTGATGATATTCAGGTGTACTCGCGTAGTCAGGAGGAGCACGCGGAGCATTTGAGTGTGGTATTACAGCGGTTGAGGGAGTAGAAGCTTTATGCAAAGTTCTCCAAGTGTGAGTTTTGGCTCAGTTCAGTGGCTTTCTTGGGGCACGTGGTTTCCAGTGAGGGTATTTAAGCCGATTCGAAGAAGATAGAGGCGGTTCAGAGTTGGCCCAGGCCGTCCTCAGCCATAGAGATTCACAGCTTTCTTGGTTTGGTAGGTTATTACCGTTCGTTCGTTCAGGGCTTTTCATCCATTGCATCACCCTTGACTAAATTGACTCAAAAGGGTGCCCCATTCAGGTGGTCGGATGAGTGTGAAGCGAGTTTTCAGCAGCTCAAGATTGCCTTGACCACAGCTTTGGTGTTAGTTTTGCCATCAGCTTCAGGTTCATATACAGTATATTGTGATACTTCGAGAGTTGGTATTGGGTGTGTGTTAATGCAGGAAGGGAGAGTGATTGCTTATGTTTCTCGTCAGTTGAAGCCCTATGAGAAGAATTACTCTTTTCATGATTTGGAGTTGGCTGCCATTGTTCACGCGTTGAAGATTTTGAGGCATTATCTCTATGGTGTGTCTTGTGAGGTGTTTACTGATCTTCATAGCCTCCAACACTTGTTCAAGCTGTATGATCTCAATTTGAGGCAGCGGAGATGGTTGGAGCTGCTATAGGATTATGATATCACTATCTTGTACCATCCGGGAAAGGCCAATGTAGTGGCTGATGCCTTGAGTAGGAATGCGGTGAGTATGGGCGGTTTGGAGTATATTCCTATTGGGAGAGACCTCTTGCAGTTGATGTTCAGGCCTTAGCCAATCTGTTCGTGAGGTTGGATATTTCGGAGCCCTGTAGGATCTTAGCTTGTGTGGTTTCTCAGTCTTCCTTGTTCGATCGCATCAGAGAGCGCCAATACGATGATCCTCATATTCTTGTCCTCAAGGACAAAGTTCAGCACGACGATGCTAGAGATGTGACTATTGTAATAACGGGATATTGAGGATGCAGGGCCGGATATGTGTGCCCAATGTAGATGGGCTTCGGGAGTTGATCCTGGAGGAGGCCCATGGCTCGCGGTATTCCATCCATTAGGGTGCCGCAAAGATGTACCAGGATTTCAGACAATACTATTGGTGGAGGAGGATGAAGAATGATATTGTGGGATTTGTAGCTCGGTGTCTCAATTGTCAGCAGTTGAAATATGAGCATCAGAGACCGGGTGGCTTGTTTCAGCAGATGGATATTCCAGAGTGGAAGTGGGAGCGGATCACCATGGATTTTGTAGTTGGACTCCCACAGACTTTGAAGAAGTGCTATTTGGGTGATTGTGGATCGGCTGACCAAGTCCGCGCACTTCATTCTTGTGCGTACTACCTATTCTTCAGAGCGGTTAGCAGAGATTTATATCCTAGAGATTGTTCGCTTGCATGGTGTCCCAGTTTCTATTATTTCAGGTAGAGATACTCAGTTCACTTTGCAGTTTTGGAGAACCGTGCAGCGAGAGTTAGGTACTCAGGTTGAGTTGAGCACAACTTTTCACCCTCAGACGGATGGCAGTCTGAGCGCACTATTCAGATATTGGAGGACATGTTGCGTACTTGTGTCATTGATTTTGGAGGTTCATGGGATCAGTTTTTACCGCTCGTTGAGTTTGCATATAGCAACAGTTATCAGTCGAGTATTCAGATGGCTCCATATGAGGCTTTATATGGGAGACGGTGTAGATCTCCAGTTGGTTGGTTTGAGCCGGGCGAGGCTAGGCTTTTGGGTACACACTTGGTACAAGATGCTTTGGACAAGGTGAAGGTGATTCAGGAGCGGCTTCGTACAGCGCAATCGAGACAAAAGAGTTATGCTGACAGGAAGGTTCGTGATGTGTCTTACATGGTTGGGGAGAAGGTTCTACTGAAGGTATCACCCACAAAGGGTGTTATGAGATTTGGGAAGAAGGGTAAATTGAGTCCTCGGTTCATTGGGCCTTTTGAGGTACTTCAGAGGATTAGGGAGGTGGCTTATGAATTGGCTTTGCCACCTAGCTTGTCGAGTGTGCATCCGGTATTTCATGTTTCTATGCTTCGAAAGTATATTGGCGATCCGTCTCATGTTTTAGATTTCAGCACGGTTCAGTTAGATAGTGATTCGACTTATGATGTGGAGCCAGTGGCTATTTTGGAGCGGCAGATCCGAAAGTTGAGGTCAAAGGATATAGCTTCAGTGAAAGTGCAGCGGAGAGGTCGGCCCGTCGAGGAGGCTACTTGGGAAACTGAGCGGGAGATGCGGAGTAGATATCGACACATGTTCGAGGCTTTAGGTATGTTTCTTCACTCGTTCGAGGACGAACGTTTGTTTAAGAGGGGGAGGATGTAACGACCCGGACAGTCGTTTCATGAGTTACAACCCCGTTTTCCCCATTTCTACTTCTTTATGTGTTGTTCATCTGTATTTCATCATACCGTATTGGTTGTGTTGTGTTCGGAGTGGTCTTAGAGTGGAATAAAACACTTAGTCTCTTATTTAGAAGCTTAAGTTGGAAAAGTCAACCGGATGTTGACTTATGAGTAGAAGGTATCGGATGTGAATTCTGATGTTTCGGATAGCTTTATTAGGTGATTTTGGAATTGGGAGCATGTTCGGAAGGTATTTTGGAGGTCCGTGGTAGAATTAGGCTTGAATTGGCAAAAATGGAAATTTGGCATTTTCCGGTCGGTTGTGGAAATCTTGATGTAGGGGTCGGAACGGAATTCCGGAAATTGGAGTAGGTCTGTTGTGTCATTTGTGACGTGTGTACAAAACGTCAGGTCATTCGGATGAGGTTTGATAGGTTTTTACATCGTTTGCGGAATTCGGAAGTTTTGAAATCCTTAGGCTTGAATCCGAGGGTGATTTGGTGTTTCGATATTGTTTTGAGTGTTTCGAAGGTTGGTATAAGTTTGAATGATGATATGTGACTTGTTGGTAGGTTAGGTTGAGGTCCCGAGGGCCTGGGGATGATTTTGAAGGGTTAATCGGAGAGTTGGGAAATTTGAGCTGCAGCTGAAGCTGCTGTTTCTTGTCATAACCACACCTGCGGATTGGGCACCGTAGGTGCGAGCTGCAGAAGCGGAAAGGAGACCACAGAAGCAGCATTGGTCGCAGGAGCGGAAGGTTGGACCGCACCTGCGAAGCCCGCAGATGCGAGGCATGGGGCGCAGGTTCGGCGTCTGAAGACTTAAGTGAATTCCGCAGGTGCAGATTTTTGGGCACAAAAGCGGCCCGCAGGTGCGAGATATTGTCCGCAGATGCGGAAATCGCTGGAGAGAAACTATATAGGCATCACTTCGCAAATTTCAGCCATTTATCCACCATTTTTGGACGAGTTGGAGCTTGGGGGTTTCGATTTCAAGGGGGAAATTAAGTGTTTTCAGTGAGGTAAGCTACTTGGACCTTGTATCTTGTGTTTATGGAAATTATTCCATTGTTTAATCATGGTTTGAGTGGGAGAATTAGGGAAGAAATTGGGAGATTAGGGCTTGAAATTGGAGAGTTTAAATTGGGGATTTGAGGGGCTATTTGAGGTCCGATTTTGATAATTTTGATATGTATAGACTAGTGAGGGGATAAGGATTCTAGTATTGTGATTTTTATCGGACTCCGAGACGTCAGCCCGGGGGTCGGGTTTGGCCAATTTCGGGAATTTTGATTAAATTTGATAATTTTCGCGTGGACATTGTTCCTTTGGCATGTATTGATGAATGATTCTGATTTTGGATAGATTCGGGGCGATTTGAGGCCGAGTCGAGGGGCAAGAGCATTGCGGAGTAGATTTTTGACCGGTTCGAGGTAAGTGACTATTGTAAATCTAGACCTGAGGGTATGAAACCACGGAAATTTTGTGCTATTTTGATAAATGAGGTGACACACATGCTAGGTGACGGGCGTGTGGGCGTACACCCTAGGGATTGCGACTTGGTCCGTCCCGTGGCAACTGTAGAGTTGCATATTTTGATAAACTCTGTATGATGTCTATGTGTTTAGAAATGATTTTGTTAACTTGGGCTGAATGTCATGTTTGGGGCCTTGTGCCGTACTGTTTGGATGCTTAGGGGTATTTTACTGTTATCCTCATATTGTTTCGATAGAAGCTTTATCCTCAGTCATCTTTTATACATGTTTATTGTTAAATCTTGTTCATCACTCTATTTTTAATATTTATGAACGTGTTTTGGGTTGAGTTCCCTGAGTTTTCACTGAGATGCCCAAGTGGCTTGTGAGGTTGATGAGTGAGTTAGGCCGAGGGCCGAATTGTGAGGATAGTTATGGATCGGGTTGCGCGCCGCAGCGTTATATATATATATACATGGATCGGGCTNTATATATATATGGATCAGGCAGCACGCCGCAGCGATATGTTGGATCGGGCTAATCGCCGCAGCGATATAGCGCTTGGGCGGTAGGAGCCCCTACGGAGTCTGCACATCCCCAGTGAGCGCAGTCGACAATATTTATGGATCGGGCTGCACGCTGCAACGGTTATTATATGATACCTATTGAGTGTGAGTGCCGAGTTTGAGTACTGATTGATGATAGTGGAGTCACGAGTGACTGAGAGGCTTTCCCGAGAGGCTATACATATATATAAGTGATACCTTGTTCGAAGGGCTTGTTTTTATGAAAATACTGTTTTCACTCTTCCTCATACTGAGCCTCTATTGAAAATGTTGAATAAATATTTTTAACAACTTTCATTGAACTGGAGGTTTTACTAGACGTTCAGAATTTGATTACTGATTGATCTTGCTATTTCCACTGAGGTTCTTATGATATGATATGTATATGATTCTAAATGCTCGTCACTGCACTCAGACTTTATTTATAATTGTTACTTACTGAGTTGGCGTACTCACGTTACTCCATGCACCTTGTGTGTAGATCCAGGTGCCAGAGCATCCGAGTTAGAGTTGATCTTTGCCTTCAAAGTATTTTCCGGAGTTAGCAAGGTAGTTGCACGATGTCCGCAGCCCTGCCTTTCTCCTTCCTATCTTTAGTGTTTTATTTAGCACACTCATTTTGTATTGAGTAGACAGTATCATATTATATTCTAGTGGCTCATGACTAGTGACACCGGGATCGGGCAGTGTTTGATGTTTTGTGTATTTGTTTCCGCTTATTTTGAAATATTAAAATGAAAGATTTGTGATCATATTTGATTAATATATGAATTAAGAAAAAGACCTTGATGTCTTAAGTGTTGAATCGGCAGGCCTAGTACTGCGATAGGCGCCATCACGAACGGGGTGGTTTGGGGTCGTGACGGTGGGAGTCTGATAGAGAGGAGAGAAAGTGGGCATGTTTGTGCCCCAATTTTTGGAATGCCTTTTAACTAGGGAAATTTTATTTTTAGGACGAAAATTGTAGCAACGGAAATAGTGACACACATAATTTTTGTCGCTAATAATAACTAATGAAATTTTATTTTAAGGAAACTAGCGACGGAAAATTTTGTCGCAACTAACTTTAGAATGTCTTGATACGTAAAATGACTAAAGCGACATATTTTTTTACATTAAATTCATTGCTAAGTTTTAATTATTTTTGTCGCCGCACTTTCGTCGCTAATTTTGTAGGTAAAATAAAGGCGCTAATATTTAGCGCCAATTTTAACAACGAATATAAGTTTTTGTCGCTAATTCATCGCTATATTTGATACCGATTCTTTTGTAGCTTATTTGGCGACAAACTATAAAATTCATCGCTAATCCGTCGTTATTTAGCTACGGAATATCTCTTGTCGCTAAATTAGGTCACTAAACGGTGTTTTTTTTGTAGGACAAGTTAGTAGAAGAATCTGGTGACAAGGTGGTGGAAGAATTAGGTGAAAATTTGTCTGAGAAGACAGTGTCTGTGAAGTCTGTTGAGAAGGGAAAAAGTGTTCGCAAATCTGTAAAAAGGAAAGTTGATATCGATGAAGAACCCGGTTCCTCCAAGGAGGCCAAAGTTGATGATCCCGAGAGTGCTGAGAAAGAGAAATTGAAGAATCATAAAGTGTTGTGGGGCCGTACATTTGACCCCTAATATTCTGGATATGGCTGGCATACGTCAATTGGTGAACATCTGTGAATTTCAACAGTGGACACACCTATTCATAGGTGACAGTCCCAAAGTATATGAGGAAGAAGTGGGCAGCTTTTACGCCGACTTCTTTAAAGTTGAGGACGATCACATCTTCATGATGGTGAATGGGGTCGACTTTATGATAGACTCTGCTGTGCTGGGAACTATTCTGGGTGTACTTGATGAAGGTCTGTCTATTGTTGACGGAACTTGCTCTTCGAACTTCAGAAATGCTATCCTGAAGGATACAGTAGTTCAGCAAGGGGAACGGGTACAGAAGAAGGCCTTCCTTCCAATGTACCAATTGTTGTTTGAAATGGTGAACAAGGTCTTGCTCCCTCGTGCTGAGAGAAGATCCATTACATCTCACGAGACCTGGTTCTCATGGAAGCACTGAATAGCTACACAACTATCAACCCGTTTGGCATCATGATAGAACACACGCAGAAAGTGGCAGAGTTCAAGGATGGTAATCATGGGCTGCCTTATGGGTTCCTTCTTACTAAGGTGTTTGAGTTCTTCAAAGTTCCCTTGGGACAAGCAAAAGTGGGTACCTGTAAACAAACCTTCTCCAAGACTACTCTCGAGGAATGTGAATGCATTGAAAATGTTGGAGGGGTTGGCAGCACTTCCACTATCTCCCAGTTGATCAACGCTCAAAACAGTGCCACTGCTGAGATTAGGAAGTTGAAAGAAAGGAATGCTATTCTTGAGGGTCAGCTAAGTCAGCTTCAGGGGGCACCTGGTTCCAGTAGCTCTCAAAGCACAGAGGTTGTCGTCTGACCAAGGAGAATGCTGAGCTTAAGAAACACGTTGAGGACCTGAAGGAGAAACTCCTCAATCAGCAAATGTCGGCGAATGCTCGAACGGATTTGGTCCTTAAAACCCTTGCCTTTTCCTCTAAGCCCTCTCCTTCCAATGCTCCCAAGTTTTATGTGTCCGTTTCTTAAGTTAGCTTCTGATGATGTTTTTGGTTGGTACTTGTTCTTTTTTCTGTTTTGAATTGTGGATGGTTGTTGGCAACATTGAAACTACTCCCTGTCTTAAAATCCAAATTGTTTAATGAAAGTTTTTCCCCTTTGATGTGTATGCTTTGCTCTTATGTTCTGTTTTTAGTCATGTTGTGTGCAAATAAGTGGCATGAGTTAACTCAAGCTAGACTTCTTTTTTGCTTTAGGCCTACTACTAATCTTTTTATGATGCCAAAAAGGGGAAAAATAAATCAGGGAGAACAGGATGGGGAACAGATTCAGGGGGAATACAGGAAATGTGAATGTCATTCTGGTTCTTAATGGGAACTTGAATTATAAGTTTTTCATCATCAAAAAGGGAGAAATTCATAGGTTATATATGCATCCTTGTTATATTTTCATGATCTAATAAACTTACTGTTAAGAACCAGATAGGGAACCTGTTATACATCCTCAAGAACTCAAGATCAACAAGCCTATAGTTGGGGACATGGTTCAACTCTTAGAGTCATAGGAACATCAGAGGGAACAGATAGCTACCAGTTCCCGTGGTGACTGTACAAGTCAACCGCTCCAGTTGTAAAGTTGTTGCCTGCACACGCAACAGTGCGAAAACAGTGCAACAGTAAACTTTATGGGGAATGCCCTTTACCTAACTTGCTTACATCATTCACGTGATGTCACAAATGAAGTATTAACATCAAGAAAAGGTAAAATAAAACACTTGCACATTCAAGAATTGATCAAGCATTCTCTCAAGTCATCTATCAATCTTGCAAGTGACTCTCTAGGGCAATAAGAACAAAGAACAACATAGCAACGGACCAGTTCCCTGTATTGAGTTATTATATGTCCTTATTTGTGTTGTACCTTTTTTGAATTTCTCTACATGCGATTCCTACTTGGCTTATTTAGAAGCATTGCGTAGGAAATATTTGAAATCATAAACCCTTGTGTTTGTGTCTTGGCTAGAGTTAGTCGAGTTGTAAAGTCTTTGCAATAGAGTTTTTACAAAGTGGCTTGTAATAAAGTTGTTACAAGTTAGTGAGGGATTAAGATGTTAATTCCTAGGTTACAATATGTTGTAATCTAAAGTTTGCTTAGTAGCGAAGTTGAAATCCTACAAGGGTAGGTCGTGATTTTTAATCCCTTGAGCTGGGAGTTTTCCACGTAAAACTTATCTATGTTATTTACTTACTGCAGTGTGCGTGCGTTATGTGGGAACTAATAGAGAACCTGTTTCTCTATATAGTTTGGTGGACCCTCGAATTATATCATGCGGGTTTGAACTGTTAGCTACCACACCCGAATCGCCGTCACTAACTTCAAATATTCTTCTTACCTGCTCGACCAGTTCGACGTGTTCTTTCTGAGTCATTTCTAGCTCAGCACGGAGGTCTTTATCTTCCCCTTCTCTTTGATCACTGAGAAGCTTGAAGTCGTCCTTTTCCTCAACAAGCCCTCGGATCTCGGCCCCGTACCTGCTCAGCTCCCCTCGGAATCGGAGGAAAGCCTAATGATGAAACACCTAAGCTTACAAAATAGAGAAGGAAGTTATATAAAAGGAGAAAAGTCTAAGTACAGAAATTGACATCAACAGGGAAATCTAGGATTACCCAGTTTAGAGCTTGTCGGGCTTCGTTGAAAAGACAAGGTGTTTCCACCTCATCCATCTTGGCCTAGTCTTTTTCAGTGACCACGCATCGGAGGTAGCTAGCTGTTGGACCAAGAACATGTGAAGTTTTGAAGAATGACAAAAGAACTCAGTCATGGACCAGGTCCATCGTGTGAAGCACAGTCATGATCAACCTATACATGTGAGATGCACGTGAAGGAGATAAGTCCTACTGATCAAGCAACAATATCTCCTGATCTGATCGAAAAGGTTGCATATTCGATAAGGGGAGAAAGTCTCCTTATATGAAGAGAACACAATCCGGATAAAGATAGTGTTGGAGTTTGAGATCTTCAAGGACTCAACTACGATAGAAGATCAACAATTAAGTCCCAATCAAACTCTGATTACTAACCTACTAAAAGATAGTGATTGTTCTCTTTTACATGAATTGCACATACGCAGAAGTTAAACTAAATTGAGAGCAAAAGAGCAAGGCGATTTTGCAAGCAATTTATGTGAGATTTGAGTGTGCACTCCTGAAGCTACTTGAACGAGATAGAATTATCAGTTCCATTGTGTCTTTCTTTTATTCTTGTTCAATTGTAGTAGGTGGTTTAAAATTGTACCTTTCAGCTTTCATAGAAGCAATTGTATTAGGTACTTAAAGTGTTCAAGTTATAAGCTAACTTGAAGTTGGCGCAACAGTTGAGGCTGCATGCTACAACGGGATTAGAGTTAATCCTTAGGTTTACAAAGAGTTTTTGTAAATGCTGTTTTGGCTCAGTGATATTAGTGGAAGTTTGGGAAAATCCTACTGAGTAGTAGGTCGTGGTTTTTTCACCTTTTGAGCCAGGTGTTTTCCATGTAAAAATCTATGTGTTCTTTATGTTTTGTACTTATTATTCCGCAAACAGTAGTAGTTAGTACATCTAGAAGAACCAGGTTCTTCTAGAGCAAAAATTGGGTACCACACAAACCCCCCCCCCCCTCTTGTATGGTATTGACGTTTAGAACATCACTAGCCACCCCTACGGAGGCCGAAAGAACCTGAGCATCCTCCGAGACCGAGATAACGATTTATCGTTTACGCCCGGGATAAATGCTGGGGATCGGGAACTGATCGGTCAATTTAAAGCCCGAGGAAGCCTCAGTCGGGAACTTCCTCGGTACCTTCAAGTCAACCAGATCGGTGATGTCTTCCACTCTGACAAAATAGCCATAGAAAGGGTCTTCTGCTTCATGGACCCCTTCAACGTGGAAAGTCTCCATCGTTTGAGCATCCTTGATCATCGAATCAGAGAACGAAGGCAAGGAGGAGAATCCCCAATCTATATTTCCCCAAGTAAATCTTTTGGGGCGCTGCCTTCATCTCGAGGGGCCTCGGACATGGTTTCTGCCCCAATATCGACCGCCTCTTCAATAGCCCACTCACCTCGAAGTGAAGTTCTTTCAGCTTTTTCTGGCTCAGGGACTTTGACCGAGGCTTCCCCCTCAACCTCGTCAAGTCGAGGTAGAGCAGTTTCAGCTCTCGCCGGGTTAGTAGTTCCTCGAACCTCGGTGCCTGCTTGCACACGAGTCACCTGCCCGGAGTCTTCTTCTTCTTCATCTTCTTCAGCCTCATCCCTTCGCCGTTGAACTGACTCAAAAGTTAAAGGGATGACGATTCCATTGGATTTGCGAGCCTGCCTCCTTTTGGGCTTCTTTTCATATGACTTCGTGGAACTCGTGGCCCTTCTCCTATTTCTCTCTTTGTTTTGCTTCGGAGCGGATGGTTGGGGAAGCATTTCTTTATCACCAGAGGGGGGCCTCAATGCCACGTCCTTCCCGAGACCTGCAAAAGAAAGATGAGTAAGATTGAGAAAAAATTCAAACAATGGTCAAAATTATAGAGTCACAGAAGAAGATTTACCATGATTACGGGCCTCCCATCGACCCTTCACCAAATCACGCTATGCACGCTCAGCATATGTCAACTTTGATGCTTCCTGACCCAGTTCTTGAGTTGGGGAACTGCACCCGGCATCCAGGCAATGGCTGCATCAAGTAACGCACTAATAAGAAAGGGTGAAAAAACAAAGACAATAGACAGAAGTTTATGGTGGAATTGTACGTACGTTTCATGTTCCATTTCTCAGGAAATGGCATACTTTCGACCGGGATCGTGTCTGAGGTCTTCACTTGGACAAATCGGTCCATCCAGCCCCGGTCTTTGTCCTCATCTATGCTCAAGAAAGGTGCCTTGGTGGCCCGACATTGAAGCTTTATTAGTCCTCCCCGATAGAGTCGGGGAATGCATAGGCGTATGGGGTGGTCGAGGGTGAAGGGAAGCCCATCGACTTAGATCACGAAGAAGCAAAACAATATCACTATCCTCCAGAAAGAGGGATGAATCTGACTGAGGGTCACTACGTACTTCTTGTATAAGTCTATTATGACCGGATCTAAAGGACCCAATGTGAAAGGATAAGTGTAAACACTTAGAAACCCTTACACGCGGGTAGTGATTGATTCCTCAGGCGAGGGCACCACCACGTGCTTGTCGACCCACTTGCAGTCCTCTTTAACTTGGTCGAGGAGATCGTCGGTGATCGTGCATATATACCTCGACATTAGCTCACATCAACCCGCGACTGAGGGGGGTCTTTTCAACCTTGAAATCGGAGTCGATGACGCACCCTCTAGGAAGGAACTCTTCAGGGCGCGGCTCCGTCGCTGGTTGCTCGTCGGCTGGCCGGGACGAGGAAGCAGCTTCCTTTTGCGAAACCGTTTTTGAGGTCTTAGCATTTTACTTTTGCGAGTGAAGGATAATGGAAACTGAGAAGAAGCGTTTGGTATTTTGTGATGAAAGAGGCAAAGAAACACCAAAGATCTGAAAGTTCAAAGCTTTTAGGGAGGCAAGGATTTTGAAGATTAGAGCAAAGAAGATTTGAAAGTAAAGTTTGGGCAAAAGAAGAAAGGTACATTTATAAGTTGAAGACGACAGTTCAGACCGGTAGTGGCCGACAACAACTGACAGGCATTTAATGCCTCGATATCTGAACTGACGGGACATTTCACTATCCACTTGTCGCTGACGTCATGGTCGGGTTCGTCGCTTATGTCATGACCCATCGAGATGGGATTGGAAAAGATCATATCGTTTCTCGTCGCCTTCTCTCCGAAAAACGAGGGGACTATCTATATATGGTCAAAATCGGGCTTGTCCTGGAACGAGGCAGGCCAAGGTTTGATCCTATGTTATATCGGACCGTGGTGTAAAGTTAGATTGCCGAGCTCGGGACCTAGAGACCGATCGAGATCGAGGTCGGCTAAGATCGGATCCAAGCAAGATAGAGATCGAGGGAAGCTTACCGAGCCAAATAAGGCAAAATCAAAATATCCGCAATCGGGCGAGGATCACTGCGAAAATCTCGCCACGTATTAAGAAGAGGCCGATTAATTAGCCAATCATGGGATTTCTTACTGTATTTAGAATTGTACTAAGAGTAGGGTTCCCCTACTATATAAAGGGGGTCTGATAATTTGTAAAGGACATCATATTCACGTTACATAAAGCAATATATTATCTTCTTCTTAAGCTCTCAATACTTAGTATTTCTGTTCATACTTTCCAGTACAATACTTGTTTGATTCGAAGGCGACCTAGCTCGAGGGTCAAAGCTATACATCTCATTTGGTTTGCTTTATTGATATTTAAAATCAGTATCAACTTACATTTTCTCTTAGTCTGTGCCAAGTGAAATCACGTGTTCTTAAAACCATAGTATAAATTCAATTGTTATCCGTTTTTAGGGTAAACACTTATGACTTTAGCTACATATGATGTTGACACCTTAATTCCAATATCAAAGCAAAAAGATGTTTATGTCTTCTTCAATCCATTCATTACTGAAATGAAGATGTTGTTGGTGTACAAAGCATCTTACACTCACGTATATTTCAGAGAAGGGTTACACTCGAAGGAGTGTGATGTAGACAGTCTACCTAATACAAGCATTAGTGGCTGCTTTCACAACTCGAATCTGTGAAGACGTCACACAGAGATGACTTTACCGTTGCTCCAAAGTTCCCTTCGAAATGAAGATATTGTTGCTAAATAAATATTTTATCATCTCCTTCAAAATATTTTTCTTTGGATTTTGAGTTCAAATGTGACGGAGAAGTGTTACTTTCTAGGACATGGAGTGTGTTTACAAGAATTGAGCTGATTAGGTGAATGTGAATCCTTTCTCTATTTTTTTCTTAGGTTGTTTTGTTGATATTGATCGATGCTTTTGGAGGACTACATGCTATTTTTTTTTAGGTAAAGGGATAAGAGAAATCAACGAGTAAAATTGTGGTCCACTTTGTGACAACAGGTTTTCTCTTTCTTTTTTCCTTTTCTTTGTCTCTCGCAGACAATGTTTATCTTCATTACACCTTTTCGATGTTATTCTTTTGCTTTGGATATACTCGTTTTTGTGAAATAACCATATTGCATAACTTTTCTCTGGTAGTTGCTAATATTATCTCAGCATTTAAAAGAAGAAAAATTGTCATCGAAAAGAATCAAATTCGTTGCGTTGTCTACTTGATAAACCTATAGTAACGAATGATGTTTGTATAAAGGTTCTTTCACGAAAGCACTTCAAAAGATCCAAAATCAACGTTTAGGAATCTCAAATTTTTATGGGCTAGTGGACACAGATACTGTATATATATATATATTGGGTCAATGTTCTTGCAAAGTTTGATTGGTCAATATTGTTAATTAATTTATTAATTGAAATATCTATTATGAGATTCAAACAGACTTACAAGTCACAACCAATATCGAAAAAATTGAACCAGAGAAAAATCAAACCAAGAGATTAGAATTTTGATCTAAAGTACTCATTACAGTTTGATAATGAATTTGTCTATCTACGAATGAAAAATTAAGCCAATCTGAAACAAAATTGACCGAAGTCTACATCTGAAATTTCTCTTCCTTGAATAGTTGTATTTAGCCCCCAGTCACAAAGTTATTTATGTGCCTAAATTAGTTTAGTTTTCTTTTATTATCAAGCACGTCAAATTAAAGTAGTTGGGAGAAGAGAATAAGAGCTAGTCTTTATTTGGGGCATCTCTGCCGTTTTAGTAACGAAGTTCAGAATATTTGTGGCAAAAAGAAAAGATTATTCTCCGGGTATATATATGTTCATTAGAAATAGCTAGCGCACAGCACTATTTGTGGCAAAAGGAAAAGATTATTCTCCGGGTATATGTTCATTAGAAATAGCTAGCGCACAGAATAGTTTTATTTTAACGTGAAAAAATAGTTTTGTGATTTTAGTTGTGATCCTGTGCGAAATTAATGTTAGAACATGCATAGCGGAAGCAAGCATACAATTCAGGCATCGTAAACGTGTAAACTAGACAATGATATAATTCGGAGATTAGAAGTACTAACCTCTTGAAAACGTTGCACAGGCCCTCCACAGAGCAAGAATCCAGGGCTACAATCTTCTGCTATGCTCCTAGTAAGACCTTGGACGAAATTGTTTTGATTGGGCAAAAACAATACAACTCTGAAGAGTGAGTTATTGGGTGAAAAACGTCTTCCTTATGTAGACCCGAAATTCAGCCAAAAAGGGCTCAATAACGTGCAGGATTCCACTTGTGCAAATAAACTTAAAAGGATGACATTTCTCCCAACTCACTTTTTACCCAAGCATGTCCAGGTTTTTAATAGGTATAGCAGAAACCATAGAAACAATAAGAGGCTACCAATTATAGCGTTAATTTGAAAATTTAGTTGAATTAATTCCTACTATAAGTAATTGCAGTTTATTCCACTAAAAATCTGCAATTGAACTCCTCAATATGAATTTCAAAAATTCACTAACACTTATTTTTACTCCCATGTTAAGATCACAAATACCAGTTAATAAAAATAAATCACTGACAATTTAATTTAATCAACTAATTAAATTCTTTATAATTTCGCTTAAACTATTTCATGTGACGGATACAAAATTTATCGGCCGGGTTTTCACATGAAAACTTATAAGCTTACATAAAGGGGTATCATCAAACTCAAAACCGAGTCATGAATTCTATCAACTAATTATTATTTCACAAATGCTATTCGTTATTGTTCAATCTATTAGGCATACACTAACTCTGAATAGAGTTGTACCTTTTGATAAATCAAAACAATAAACAAATCACATTGATCATAATAATTATATCAAGATTAGAAGTATAAGCTCATTTAATGAATTAGAGAAAATGTTTTGTATATATATTCAGTACAAAAACATCTTTTCTCTACTTGGTCTGTTCAATATACACTAAGTATACTAGTACAAGAAGTCGGAGTAAAACCACTCCCATAATCAAGATAAATTATACTTTATTCTAGTTCTATAACCATCAAGATATTTTGCCCAATAACATCTTCGATTGTGAACATATTTTATTAATCATGAGAACCGACAATTTAATCTTCTATGCATGAGCTATGTAACGACCCGACTGGTCATTTTGAGCAATTTCGCCCGATTCGGTAATTTGAGGTCTCGAGCAGCTTCACATTAGGTATATCGACTTGTGTGCATGGTTGGATTCAGTTTCCGGATGAATCAGAATTGAATTGGAAGAAGGAACCTACTTTTGAAAGTTTAAACAGTAAAAATTTGACCGGAATTGGACTTTTGAGTAAACGGACCCGGAATGGGTCGTGGGTGATCCCAACAGCTTCGTATGGTGATTTTGGACCTAGGCGCACGTCCGAATTCGGATTTGGAGGTCGGTAGGGTAATTTGAGGTGTTTCGACGAAAGTTGAAAAAGTTGAAGTTTGAAAAATGGAGAAATTTGACTCATAGTTGACTTTTGTGATATCGGGGTCGAAATGCGATTCCAAGAGTTGGAGCAGATCCGTCATGTCATTTTGGACTTGTCTGCAAAATTTGGCGTCATTCCGGGTTGATTTGATCGGTTTCGGCTCAAGTTTTCGAATTTGGAAGATTTGGAAGTTCATAGTTCGATTCATGGTGTGATTCGTTATTTTGGCGTTGTTTGATGTGATTTAAGACCTCGAGCGAGTCCGTGTTAGGTTATGAGACTTGTTTGTGAGTTTAGACGGGGTCCCGGGGGCCTTGGGTGTGTTCCGGGTGGGCTACGGGTATTTTTCCCCATTTTTGGAGCTACTGTTTTGCTGCTTCTGGTATCCTTCTTCGCGATCGCGAACAACCTCTCGCGTTTGCGATGCCTTGTTACTGACCATCTCGAAATCCTTCTTCGCGTTCGCGTCCCTCCCTTCGCGTTCGCGAATCCCTGCACTTTTCCTTCTTCACGTTCGCGACGTTCCTTACGCATTCGCGTAGGTCCCTGCTCTTCTTCTCCGCGTTTGCGAGCTCATCATCGCGTTCGCGATGAGCAACCTGGCAGCCTTAACTTTTTCTTCTATGCGAACGCGGTCCTCTATTCGCGTTCGCGATGCACAAAAATCTGGGCAGACAGAATATATCCCAAAATCAAGGGTTTCACCATTTTCATCATATTTTGACTTCTAGAGCTCGGTTCTTGGCGATTTTTGGTGTGTTTTTCACGTAATTCGATTGGGTAAGTGTTCTTCAACTATAATTAAATATATTCCATGAATTTGTCTTTATTTTTATCATTAAATTGTGTTTGGGGTTGGGGAAGGAGGTCGTTTTTGAAGGAAAATTCTAAAATGAAAAATCGTGATTTGAGGGGCCAAATGGTATCGGAATTTAGTAAATTTTGTATGGTTGAACTCATTTTGGAATGGGTGATCGGATTTTGTAAAATTTGACGGGTTCCGAGGTGCGGGTCCGGGGGTCGACTTTTGGGTCGATTTTTATATCTTTGTAAAGATTGAAACTTTATTATTCCTAATAGTTCCTTATTCGATTTATGTGTGTTTTGGAGTTATTTTAGTTGGATTTGAGCTGTCCGGAGGTCCTTTCGCTCGAGAAGTCCATTTTAGAGTACCGAGTTGTCGACTTTGAGGTAAGTATATTGACTAACCTTGTGTGGGGGACTTCTCCTTAGGAATTAAGTCTTCTATGCTAATTGTAATCCGTGCATGCGAGGTGACGAGTGTGTGCTCGGACTTATTTGTGGAAAATATGCTCTAGGGTTCTTAGGTCCTTATGCTCAATATGTGGAGAATATTCCGTTATGATTGAGTTTAATAATTGCTTAAATTGCCTCTATATGCTCCATATGATGTTGATAACTTTCCTTGAATTCCTACGTGTTGCATTGACCCTTAATTGCCTTAATTGAAGTGATCGCCTTCCTTATTTGTTTTGATACTTCTTGATTCTGAGTTCCTCTATGACTTCGTAAGAATAGGTTACATGTCCACTTGTTGTGGTTACCGGTGTAGTTATCACGTGCTTGTTATGTCTTGTTGTTCAGTTGAGGTTTCATTGTGAAGTTAATCATCTATACAAGTTTGGTTATAGCTGATTCCCTTGCCGGGACATATTGAATCCTTATTGTTGGTTCCCTTGCCGGGATGTGTTTACTCTTGTTGTTGACTCCTTTGCCGGGATATGGTTGTATCCTTATCGTTCCCTTGCCGGGGATTCTTTTGTGATTACTTTTGATTTGAATATTAAATGGATCGGGTTGCACACCGCAACAATATTAAATGGATCGGGTTGCATGCCGCAACAATATTAATGTGACGACCCAACCCGTCGTCTCATGTGTTACAGCCCCGTTTCCCCCATTTATTGCTCTTTCATGTTTTATTATCAGCAATGGGTGAGTTAGAGTTGAATTGAATTGGTATGGATAGCAAATGAAACACTTAGTCTCTTTAAAGAAGGTTTGGTTTGGAAAAGTCAACCGAATGTTGACTTATTAGTTAGAAAGCTCGGATGTGAATTCCGGTGATTCGGTTAGCTTCGGGATGTGAATTGTGACTTAGGAGTGCGATCGGAAGTGATTTTGAAGGTTCGGTGTAGAATTAGGCTTGAATTGGCGAAGGTTGAATTTTGGCGAATTCCGGTGGATAGGTGAGATTTTGATCCGAGGGTCGGAATGGAATTCCGAGAGTTGCAGTAGCTCCGTTAGGTGATTTTAGATATGTGTGTAAAATTTCAGGTCATTCGGAGGTGTTTTGGTCGGGTTTTTGATCGAATGCGTAATTCGGAAGTTCTTAAGAAACTTAGGCTTGAATTCGATGTGATTTGATGGTTTTAGCGTTGTTTGAAGTGTTTTGAGGATGGGTACAAGTTGGAATGAGGTTTTAGGATGTGTTGGTGTTTTTGGTTGAGGTCCCGGGGGCCTCGGGGTGAATTCGAGTGATTAAACGAGAGTTTTTAAAGTTGCTTCAGGTCTATTGCTGCTGTCATCTGGTATTTCCGCTTCTGCGGTGCGGGTGAGGGGCCGCAGAAGCGGTCAGTCATGGACTAGCGTAATTCCGCATAAGCGGAAGTTGGTCGCTTCAGCGGGTCCGCATAAGCGGATAGTTTACCGCAGAAGCGGTTTTGAGAGAACCGCAAAAGCGGTGGTTGAACCACATAAGCGAAGAGGCGGTTTTTAAGTGAAAACCGCTTAAGCGGATTTTTGGCCGCAGAAGCGGTCCCGCATAAGCGGTAGCGGGACCGCAGAAGCAAAAATCGCTGGTAACAGAAGGGTTTTAAATGTTAAATTTCATCCGCGAGCAAGGGGTAGTTTCCATCATTTTTAAGCGACTTGGAGAGCTTTGGGCGAGGATTTTCGAGGGTTTTGACTGAGAATCGAGTGGAGGTAAGTTCCTTGGCTTAATTACTCGAGTTTATGGTAAATTTATCATAGAAATCAGTAGAATTTCATCAAAAACGGGTCAAGCTAGGGCTTGGAAAGCTGTGATGTAAAAATGGAATTTGGAGGGTCAAACGAGCTTCGATTTTGGTAAATTTTATATGTACGGACTCGTGGCGAGACGAGGAATCCGGTGATGTAAATTTCGTAATTTTTTGAGAAGTGGGCCCGGGGCTCCGGTTTTGCCGACTTCGTGATTTTAGTGTTTTTCGAGTCTTTTCGATTGGGTTATGTTTCTTTAGCCTATTGTAACGTATTCGTTGTGGTTTCAATCAGATTCAGCATGTGAAGAGGTTGATTCGAAAGGCAAAGGCATAGCAAGCTAGACTTGTGGCCGGCTTGAGGTGAGTAATAGATGTAGATGATGACCTGAGGGTTTGAAACCCCGGTATATCACATTGTGACGCTATATTGAGGCGAGACACGTACTCTATGACGAGTGCGGGGTCGATTGTGACTGGGGATTGACCTAGTCCGTTCCGGTTTATGTTCGTACTGTGCTCTTGACTAGAAATTGGTAGTATTCATCTTACTTGGGTTTTATGAATATGTTTGGGGCCCTGTGCCTATCATTTGCATCCTTCAGGGATCCTTATCACTGTTCCCATGATACTTAGTATATTTCATGATATCAGTCCTGAGTTAGACACTGCCTTGAAATGTTAGTAAATAAATAAAGGTTACACACTTAGCTCTATAATTCCTAATAATTGAAACTAAAAATGGACAATTTGACTGTGCCCGAGTGGCTTGCATGCATATATATATCTCTGGACTGAGTGTGGATCGGGCTGCACGCCGCAGCGAATGCTACGATGATTTTGCGCTTGGGCTGTAGGAGCCCCTCCGGAGTCTGAACCCCCACAGTGAGCGCGGGTACCCAAATGGATCGGGCTGCGCGCCGCAGCGGTCATGTGCATTGCATTGCATTCATGCATTTTATATCTGTTGGCCCTAATTGTCATTGTTTGCTGTTGTTTCATCGTTTAGCGTGCTGAATCGTTGAGTATAGCTTTATATGGTAATATTTCGGGATTTCTTACTTTCAGCCATTATATATGTTTATTACTCACTGAGTTGGAAGTACTCACTTTACTCCCTGCACCATGTGTGCAGATTCAGGTGCTCCGGAGACTTAGTGGAGCTGTTTGCTGTCTTCTTAGATTTCGGTTTAGGAGTTGTTAAGGTAGCTGCCTGACGTCCGCAGGACCCGACTTCTCCCTTTTATTGCATTTGTCTTTTCCTATCCTAGACTTTCTTTATTACTATGAATATATTACTCTGTTACATTTAGAGGCTCTAGACTCGTGACTCCAGATCTATTGGGGAATGTTGGGATATTCGTCATTATTTTTCCATAGATCGG